>NW_019385014.1:88696-145975 GCF_000671375.1 Centruroides sculpturatus | reverse complement strand
TTAAAACTAAAATTTTCCGAAACAGAGCTAGCACATTTTTGGCTGCATATAAAAAATGAGTATCCACTGCTTTCAAAGCACAATATTGCAATTCTCTTACCATTTGCCACGACCTACTTATGTAAATTGGGGTTTTCAACTCTCACTATGATTAAATCAAGAAAAAGAGAATGCCTGAGGACGATCGACCAAGAGATGAGAGCAGTCTTATCAACAGTTGTTCCAAATTTTGATCACCTGTGCTCAGTTAAGCAGGCTTACATTTCTCATTAAACATTGTACTGATTTTTATAATAAATAAATATTAAATAAACATTGGTTTTGTCTTTGGTGTACCTCCTAAAATTTCTTGATTTGGTAGGTGTTCCGCAAACAAAAAGTTTGTGGAACACTGCAGTAGAGCATAGATTATCCAAATATCAATCAACTTGAAACATCAGTTAACTGAAAGTGTTCCAGTCAGCAAATTTAAAATTCTGCTAGCCAAATTGGAGTAGCCCAAGACAGTGCTGTGGCAGCACCACAGCACTGTCTTGGGCTACTCCAATATTTCTGTTGGTATGAGAGTTTTAGCTGGCAGCACTGGTGCAACAATGAGAGAGTACTTAAGGACGCATCAGGATTTGAACAAATTTTAACTTGGGATGGATTAATATATTTTTTCATACATAATCGATTATCTGAACAACTCCAGCCCTGAATTGTTTCAGATAATTGATGCTCTACTGTGTGTGTGTGTGTATAAATAAATAAATATACATACATACATACGATGTATTTATAAGATTTTATAAACATTAAAAACATGTTCAGTTTTTAAAGTTCGTTAGAAAAAGTTTTACTTCAAAATAATTTTTAAAATTTTATAAATGTATTATAATTCATCATAAACTTAACTTTTACTTTTATAAAAGGGTAAAAAGGATGTTGCCCAGATTTTCAATAATATCTTACGAAGACAGATAGGGACCCGATCTCCCACTGTGGAGTATATTTGTACAAAGCCAGAGATTCTTTTTACTTTGATGAGAGGGTAAGTATTTATTATTACTATTCTTTTTTAATTCAAAATATTCTTGATAAACGAATATTTGAAGCTAGACACCAACCAATGCCAAAATCTATTGGGCTAGACACAGCTATATTACTAAATAAATTATGCAACCAATTTGGCACTAGAGGGAAGCATTAGGTGCCATCTCTTAAAAATTATAATTATTAAAGTTATTAATTAATTTAAATAATTTAGAACTACCAAAAGAAAAAATCGGCCTAGAGCAGGACATCTGCACAAGTAAGCAGGATCCACAACTCCTGCTTACTGTGCAGATGTGTTGCCAGTTATGCTATCTGGACCTCCAGTCCGATCTCTTCCAGTATATATAAGCTTACATTATAACCATCGGCAGTTATTATAATGCTGGCTGGGGACACATTCAGCGTCCACGTTCGGCATTGATTAGTGTTTAGTTTTATAGTATATCGGGTTTAGCAATGTTGTTTGTTTACGAATAATTGAATTTTAACAGATACGAGAAGCAGGAGATTGCTTTGAACTGTGGTACCATGTTACGCGAATGCGCTCGTTACGAGGCACTGGCCAAAATCATGCTTTATTCTGATGATTTTTATAATTTTTTTAAATATGTTGAAGTTTCGACATTCGATATCGCTTCTGATGCCTTTTCGACTTTCAAAGTACGTCATCTTTTAACTTTTTAAAATAATAAAAAAAAAGCTTTAAAAAAACTGTTATTTTTAGGAACTTCTGACTCGTCATAAAATACTCTGTGCAGAATTTTTAGAAAATAATTATGATAAAGTATTTAGTCATTATCAGCAATTGTTGAATTCAGAAAACTATGTTACTAGAAGACAGTCATTAAAGGTTTGTAGAATAACTTTGAAAATTTTATTATCAGTCATTTTTTAAAATATTTTACCAAACTTATTTTAGTTACTGGGAGAATTACTTTTGGATCGTCACAATTTTACCATCATGACTCGTTACATCAGTAATCCAGAAAATCTGAAGTTGATGATGAATATGTTAAAAGAAAAAAGTAGAAATATACAGTTTGAAGCATTTCATGTATTTAAGGTATTTATTATCTTTCAAATTTGGAACGTATAAAAATATTACACTACTTAAAATTAATTTTTATTTTATTAGGTGTTCGTTGCAAATCCAAATAAACCAAAACCTATTCTGGATATTCTGCTCCGCAACAAAGAGAAGTTAGTGGATTTTCTTACTAAATTTCACACTGACCGATCCGACGATGAGCAGTTTAATGACGAAAAGGCTTATTTGATTAAACAAATCAAAGAATTAAAACCCCATGAAGAGCACTAGCATTTGTTTCCCCCTGGGTTCTATTAATATAAAAAGGAGGTGTAAAACACAGACATTATATATAGAGATGTCCTATGGGCTACCCAATCAAACTGCAATTTGGTCCCAAAATGGTGCAAAATAATGCCAAAGTAAATTAGGTGATGCCTCACTAAGCTTTTTTCCCCCTTCGAGCTCGAATCACCTATACATAGTTGGCACATATGCCAATGCACGCCGTGCATTTCTCGGTTCTGCTGACTTGTGTTTGACAATTCAGACCGACTAGAATTAAGCACTTAAAATTGTAATAATAAAATTTCTGTCATAAATATCAATGAGGTAACATAACAGAAGGTAAAATGCTCAAAATTGTAAAATATTACTGTAAAAAGGCATTAATGGCGGCATTGCATCTTCAAAGTCTGCTATATTCTGGCAAGAATCTTGAAAATGAACTCCACCTGTAAAATGTTAAAATATTATAGCTTAAAATAATAAACTAGTTTTTCTAATATAATTATTTTTGTTGTCTAATATTTCTAAGAAAAGAGAGAGTATATATAAATTATATATATATATAAAACTAAAACAACCTTGAAGACTTTCCTTCAAAATAGTTATTTTTCCCTTTAATTTGATTATTAAAATATTGGTGCACAATTCTAGTTTACTGAATTATTATTTAACTTTAGAAAATAGCAAGAGATTACTAAACAGTGTTTTGTAAAAAAACAAAAAAATAAAGCACATCTTTTGTGATATAGAGTGGCTTTTAGATTATGAAATCTGGCAGTTGATTGTGTCTGGAAGCATATTTTTGTTATCTTAACCAAGCATTTAACAGAATACATCAATGGGGAAAATAGTAAAACTAGTTAGTTGTTTGTCTGGAAATTTTTTCTTTTGCTTTTAATAGTTAATATTTACGTTTCGGAAATTATATAAAATATGCTTGTTCGGTTTTGTATACATGTTTTTTTATACTTTTCCCACTAAAACTCTTGCCTATTGTTTTTTGTTAGTATTTTGGTACATATCTGTATATTGCACTTTTATTTCAATCTAGAATTGTTTTAGTAATGTTCTAAATGTTAGTATTTTTGTATCGTGCACGATAAAATGTTATCTTACCATAAAAACGTAATAGATAATACAATAAAATGTAACCCGATCCGGAAGTCTAACCATTATTATAGATTCAGTGACTTGTAAAATAAATAAATATAAATAAAATATATATATATATAAATATACTATATATATACACATATTACATATATATACATACAACTTCTTTCAAATTATGTGGTCATCTGTGAATTTCTTAGATAGTTGCATATCAAACATTGTTGAAGTACTTAGACCTTAATGGTAATGCAATGTTCAATTAACAGTCACCATATTGTTGGTGTCATTCTTTTTATATTGTGTCATTTTATTAAGTCTTATTAAAAATGCCATTTCTGGATGTGTTTTAATGTTTCTCTACAAAATTTTTTAACATGGATAATTTTGAAAGTTATCTGTGGACATCAACAGTTTGGTCATACCATATGAATGTTATTTAATATTCTTCTGTAAAATGTTATCAACATTCTATTTTTTATTTCATTCAACACAAATTACTAGTATTTTAAAGTATAAATCAATAGTACTTAAAGTGTTATTTATGGAAAGGTGTTGTTTAAGAATATTTGAACTTTTGTGCAAAAATTGTATAACTTGACAAGTGATGATATTTTGTGGCACAATCTGCCATATATATGTGTGAATTGTGTCAACTTTGTGAAAGATTTTAAAAATTGTTGTTGTTTTATTAGAATATCAAATGTTGTATTTGAAGTCTGTATTAAATTTAAATGGTTAATAATTTTAAAAATTGATAATTTAGATATTATGAGATATTATAGAGCAAATTCATTTAATAAAAGATAATTTCAGTATTACAAATATATTTAGAAAATTATTTTATTTAACTGTTGTCATTCCTGTAGCTGTTTTGATCATTATTTTGTTAAAATTTTACCTTTTCTTATTATATATGTTCATTAATAATCAGTATCATGATGAAATGTGTATTCAACAGATGTGCCACTATTAGTGCCAAAGTTTGATGATAATCTTTAAATCTAAAATTGTGTGAATATGCATTACTTGGAATTTCCTTGTAAATCTTGTTGTATAAGAAAGTTAGTATAGTGAATTATTGTGTATATTTGTTACATATTCACAGAAAAAAGAAAGAAAAAAAAGCAATTTAGAGATGGTTTTGAAACAGTTGTGCTGATTAGTCTGTCTTGTTAACATGCTCATTTATTCTTAAATATAAAAATAATAATAATAATATGTCTTGTTTTTATATTAATTGAATAGTAATCTTTGTTTTCCAGTATTCCTAAGATGTTACCATTCCGAAATTGAAGTTGTTAAAGTTTAGAAATAAATGGGTAGTTTTCTGAAATATTTTCTAATGTGATTCTTACTAAATTGTTTCTAACCATGTCATGTTTTCCCTTCCCTATTACTTCATTGTGATAGCAAAAATTACAAATAAATTTTAAAGTCGTATTTAATATCACTTCAAGTGATTTTAGTAGAATAAAAATTTTCATTGATTGTTAAATTAATTGTATTAATAATTGTATTGATGATTGTGTTATGTATTATTATGGGGTTTAAACCAAGTTTATGCATAGATCTTGCTGAGATTACACTAATGTGTTTTATAAGCAATCCTGCCGCATCATTGTTGTGAACAATTTGCCTCCATCTTACATTATTGATTATCATCAAAAATTTTTTTACTTAAAAAAATGTGCAAAGCATATTACATAAACAAGATAAAATGCATTAATTAGTAAATGTAGAATATAAGTTACAATATACCTGCTGTAAAATGTGACAGAAATAAGATTTTAATATAGAAAAATTATCGTTGCTTATTTAATGTATTTTTGAGTGTTTTTATAGTGAATTTGTTATGAAAGTACAGAAATCTTCCATTAAAAATGAAAATTAGTCCATAATTTGTAAAAATGAAAGCCTTTTTTTGTTGTATATATATCAATGTTTCTCAACCCTTATATATTTGGGCTGGTAAATTTATTCAAAAAAATACATTGAAAATAATGTAACAGATGGCAAAATATACTATATTTATTTATACTATATATGTATATAAATGACATGTATAAAAGTTTAAATACTTACTTGTTTTGTGAATTAAAAGAATAAGTAAATTCATTAACCTCAAATTCACTGTGGAAAATAGTCAAACAAACTTTTTAAACTAATATAGAAATTTTAAAAAACCTGTTAAAACATCTTAAAAATCTATTATTATTCTGATTTCCTTACTTTGTTTTATTTTACTTATTATATATCAGAAAACCAAGCCCAACTCAGCCCAGTGGTTGAGAAATATTATCTATTATAAAGATCTCGAACATAGTCATATTTTAACAATCATTTATATTTAAAAGCAGTCTGTTGAAATGGCTACTACTATTTCCTGTATGTATATACTGTCTTGCCAAAAGTTGTATATATTTGTCATGTCGTTTTAGGGTTATATTGTTGATGTTTTTCATTACAAGGTTTGTTGTTAATTAGAATCCATGTTGTCATGTCTGTGGACTTTAGAAAGGCTGATTTATTAATCAAGAAAATTGTTATTGTGCATGTATTTTTGATTCTTATTATACATGTACTAGGCCATAATCAAGGTAGTGTGTGCAGTTTTTTCTTCATTGTGTTTTTAAACGGAATATGGTTCAATAAAGGCTGTTAATGTTATTCTGTACCATGAGTGCTTTAAATCTTAAATAATTTTGATTAAAACACAAATAATTATTAAAAAACCATTATATTTTGAGTAAAAAACAAAAATTATATTTGAGATTACTTGACAATTAATAATGTATATAATATAAATTCAACAAATATAAAATTTTATGTTTATGAAATTTTTGTTTTTATTTTAGAATTCAAATTTACTTTTTTCATATATGATCAAGACATATTAAAAATAATAATAAGTTTAAAAATAAATAAAAAAGTTGGTGGAATGCAAAGTCCATCACATTTATTTTAACCTGTTAGTTGAAATATATTTTTAAAAAATTGTTTTGACAAAACAGCAAACTATCTAACATAAAGAAATGTGTGCTTTAAAAAACAGATATGGGTTGATTTATAGGAGTAAACATAAAAGCAATATAAAACAGAATAAAAATGTTATCTGAAAACAAAAAAAATTGCATGATAACAGTATATAAAAAGTCGTATGTGAAGGATGTTGTTAATGTTTATGTACGTTAGTAAGTTGTATGGTTTATATAATCTCTTAGCAATAATTTATGTTCTGAATAAAAACGATTTTTCCTGTTTAAATAATTTAACTAAATAAACAATTTTTTAGCATTTCTTTTTAAAAATAACACACCCAATTCATCTATAAAGAGAAGGGGTGAAAATGACAGATTTAAGTTATTTAAAACATAAATATATATATAAAATATTAAAAAGATTCCATTTTACATATGAAAACATCTTTTCATATGTAAAATCTTAATGAAAAGATTTTCTTCCCATTAAAATTTCCTGATGAAGACATAACTGTCATACTTCCTCTAAAATATTTCATTGGAAGATTAAGAAAATAACGAACGCCACCAGCAAAACAATTTATCCCAAGTTAAGTAGGCGACATTATTGTATGTAATTAAGAAGAGCGTTAAGCTAGCATACGGAATGCATTCATAACCAGGGCCATCGAGAGCTTATATGGGCCTAGAGCCCATTTGTCTTTTTTTTTTTTTTTTTGTACAAATGAAATACGCGGAATATTCCTTTATTAATAAAAAACAGTTTTAAAAATTTTCTGTTAGTAAAAGTAATATTAACTTATAGGAGTAGGAACAGAACCGGTTTTAGACTTTGTTGCCTTACGCTATAACATGCAAAAGGCACTTCCACCAAATAGTAATGGGCTGTACAGTGTAGCCCATACAGTGGCGCACTCAAGATTTAATCTTGAAGAAGCCGAGTTGAACGGATAAAACATTTTTAATGCGGAATTCAATAAAATTTCCACCCTATGTGGTCGCTAATTCATAAGTAATAAGACTATAGAAATAGAAGATGACACAATATAAACAAAAAAATGTATTTTAATTAGGAAAAAATTTTTGAAGGATGCCGGGCCCCTTGGCCCCCTTCGAGTGTGCCACTGGCAATATGTATATAAACTGTCATTGAGAATGACGGGTGGAAAAAGCCTGAGGAAATTTTCATGTGGTGGCCGTCCCTCACCACTCGGTAGCCCCATTGTGGGCCTGGCTCAACCCAAAAGAGGCCCTCTTAGTATTCACAGGGCGGAAAGTCTTTGAGAATAGGAGGCCTTAAGCTATAGCTTACATGTAAACCCAAGTTTTAGACTAGGGTCCCATTTCCAGGACTTAAAGAAAAGCCCCCTACCGGCGGCCTTGTTCACGACGAATTTAGCTATAAATAATTATTTCAAATATTTTATACTTTCAGGAAGAAAATTTCATTCGGACTTTCGCAATTTTTATTAAATTATAGAAAATTTAAACAGAGATTGCGTCAGTATTATTTTTTTAAGACTTCGAAATTTAGAAATGTCATTTGCGTTTAAACCGGACAAATAATTTCCGCCGTTTTTATTCGATAATAAATCCCGAAGTAATAAAATAACAATAATTCACATTGATATAAAAACTTGACAAAGCCAAAAATATCGATTTTGTCATTATCTAATTCTCACCTTGTCACAAAATTTCCATTAGATACAATCTCCTCGGATAAAATTGCAGGCGACAAAATGTCGTTTTTGTTACGTCATCAGCGTTATAAACGGGAATTATCAAATTACTCTTTAAACGATAAATAAAAATATGATTATATAGTTAAAATGTAAATCTATCTTGTTTTTACATATTTATAAAATNAATTTTTTAAAATTAAATGTTCATCCTTTAGATACAGAAGCAGGCGACCGTTGTTACTAATTACGTCATTGGCGATATAAGCGATTGCCAAATTTTTAATCGAAAAATAGATATTAATAATTTTATTTTAAATAAATTATACAATATAGGTCAAGTTTTATTTATAAAAAGCATTATATCTGTATATTAAAATGGCGCCATCTATGAATAAATAAATCACTAAAATTATTTTTAAATATTTTTAGAATTTTTATATTTAAAAAAAAAAATGTACATATGAACTTTTAGAATCTGTTTGCGTGATCAAACTGTACAGAAATGCTTAATTTCCATTGTGTTTGTATACCGGTGTTCATTACTCTCCATCGATGTCATTTGTGATTACTGAAAATGGCAAAACTTGATCTTACATCACCGCTTCAAATTTACATTCAAACATTAATAAATACAGTTGATTAATATGCAAAAATATGGATTTCGCGGAAGATTATGCGTTAATTTTCCACCGTAATGGTCATTTCCATCTCATAATTTAGTTCTGCTGTTGTTGGCACTTGGAACGAGGAAACGATCATTTCTCCTTCTTTTCTTTTTTCCAATGTTTCTTGGCGTTAAGCGTTTGCCTTCGCCTCCTTCTCCTCGATGTTCCTTTATGTTAAGCGTTTCTGTCTAACGTTTTCTTGATACAATTAAGTTTTAAACGTGTTCTGGATGGCTTGAAACAATGGTGTTCGGTTGAAATTCTTGTTGCATTCTTTCACTTCGACTTTTAAATCCATAAGTTCTTACAACGATTTTTACGCCTTAACCACTTTGAATAAAGTCGATTTAGTCGGCGTGTATCTTCAATTTCGATTTTCCTACACGAAAAATCCATTTTGTTAACGGATAAACTTGTTAGAATTACTTCAGATTTTTGATAAATATGGGAGATGACATTGTATTATTTTCGTTCATCTGGTAGAACTATTCAATTTATCACCCTACACAAGTGAGTTCGGTGAATTAACCAAAGCCATCGATCGTTAGAAGGCAGTAAGTTGCAATTTGTGTCTCATTTAATAGAGTTTCCACTCTATCTGCCTGTCTGAACAGTGAATCCTTGTCTAAACTGCTATCTAATTTGATATCATGAAAGCAGTGGATTAGTTTGTTAAGTTAACTAAAGTACCTCGTTTATACGTTCGAGATTGTCGGTATGTTAGAAGGCTAAATAAATTCCTTTACAAATCTGGTATCTGTCTCATCTGCGGTTGAAACTGTTCCTTTGAGGGTATACTGTTTTCTAACAAATTCTAAAATTGCTGAAACACAGTTAAAGAATCCAGTTCCTATGCGTTACAATACGCTACATCGAAACTTGTCAGGAACTGTTCGGCAAACAATCAATCGTTCCTTTCAGGGCCCGCTGTTTCTTCGTTTCTAGGATTCTCCTAATCCTATTGAGGTGAACCCAAATTGCCAATGCCCACTTTTAAAGCCTATATTAGAGAATTGAAGCTTTATGGTATACGTAGGCCACATTGAATACTGTCAGAAATTGTTCTGCAATCAATCAACCTGTATCCCTTCCATTTTTTTCCCCTTAATAACCGTGTTGCATAGTCAGATGGGGAAGTTCTCCTTAAGGTAGGCCATTTAAATGACAGAGAAAAATTGTTCTTTTTTCTGAAAGTTTGACGTTATTCCCACACTTTACTATCGGTCGATAAATTATCGATCTTTTCTATGTTTAACTGAAATTCTTGGCATAGAAAGTGGGTCTGTTAGATTAATTATAGTTAAAATATATTCCTGTTTACAGTATGTTGACATAACAGATTGCAAAACAGGAATAACTTAGAAAGAAAAAGCGAAAAAAAAAATTAATTTACACAAAACCAAAAGTAATTAACAGAAATCTGCTAAGTTAACTCCATTAATTAAAGAAAGGAACGAGAAGAGGAAAAAATATATTAAAAAATTCTTAATTAAAAAAAATAATGAATTCTAAATGAAAATTTCGACTTGGTGTTTGTTATCTTGCACAGCAAGAAGTCATTATCTGTAGGAATGTTAAAACGATAATTATATTTGTGAAACTCTATCCGGCCAGATTTAGTTTCAAAGAAAACTTCAATTTATCGATTAATCCTTCTAATTAAACTTTGTTCAAGTTCAAAGTTAGTTAACAAATTATATTTAAAGGTTTCATTTGAAGGTGTTTTGAATTTGAAAATAAAGTCGACACTTGCAAAATGATTTTGATGGATGGGTGCGGATACACGGATAATGCCACATCCGCTACAATCGATTATCTTTCAAGTAAAACTGTAGAAGGGTGGATCATTTGTTTCGAGTCAATCTACTCGTTCAGGATTTGCGGAACAGGATCGCAGCTTCATTGCGTGCTTTATTGTGAGTAGGATCATTACTGTCGACTTAATGGTAGCTACTTCACCTGACACGTTGGCTACACAGCATCATTAGTATTAAGATATTTTATACACATCTTTAGCAACGTTTTTAAAACACGATTCGCCTTCTAAAATATGTCATACACTTCATCTTCATCGATCAGTTGAAGCTTTTTTACCTCCATCACTGAGAAGGAAATGAGAAATTACCACTGGCGTAGCGTTCGGATTTACGACCCGTGATAGATGTTATTGCATTTTCGTCGCACGCTGAACATCGTCACCCCCCTTAATAACATCTATTACTGAGTGATGGCTAAGGTAATATCGCTTCATGCTACTGTAGGTAAGGTAGAGGATTCCGAACAGTAATCCTCTGTGATTACAGAAAAACCAAGTCTAACTGAAAAACATGGTATTCTAGTTGAAGAAATGTGTAATGCTACACTTTCTTCGTTGATTTATGTTATATAAACAGTAGTACTTTTATGATTTATTAAAGAGATAGCATTGCGCTTCTCAGTTGTGACGCTTTTCACTAATATTTACTTGTTTTGTTTCAAAGAAAATAAAACTGAATTATTAATATCTTCTAAGATATTCTATTATTAAAGCTTACAGATAATTTTTTTCTGTACCGAAAGAACATTAATTATTTATTTTTTTAAATTTTGTTTAGAAAATTTTCAATTATAAAATCTAACGTCGTTTAAATAGAATTGCAATTTTTATAATTACTCATATTATAGTAATTTCCAACACTAAATTAAAAGTTTTTTTTCAACTCACTTTAATTGATGTTTGTTTTTTTAAGATAGAAATTCTAGGAGAATTTTCTCCTTTGTTCAAAGAGTAATCTTTAAAAATTATAATTGACTTTCTTATCTTATTTTCTTTTGTTTTTATAAGATTCTTTCACAAAAATAACTTATCTAGTTTCATAAAAATCAAAAATCCTAGCCATTTCTTCTATCAATCTCGTAGAAAGATCCGCAGCAATATTTCTTTTAATGCTGTACATAAGACGCTTAGAGTCGGACTGCTAAAGATTTTTCTGTAAGAAAGAAAACATCTCTTGGGTAAATATGATAATAAAGAACTTCTTCGAAATATAATCGATCGACTTTTACGATCGATTAGCATTAAACATGTTTCTGACATAACAATTTCTCACGATTCTCAATCGAAACTTCTTGAAGAGATTTCTTCTTTTCTAAAACTCCAATTTAAAAAATAAAATATATAGCCTATATATAAATATAAAAAATACTGTTATTTTGATTTCTTTAAAATTTCATATTTTAAATGTTTTAAATAAATAAGTCCACGTGGATAAAGAAGTTGTGTAAATTAGAAAATAAGCAAAATTAACCAATTTTAAGGGAGAAAAATGCTTCATATTGACTGCTGGAGTGTGTAGCTTTTGACATTAGAGTCACCCAAACATGCCACGTGTGGGGGGAATGAAGAAGGGGAGAGTCACCTCTTGGCTCGACATCATCGTGAATTCCATCACATACCTCGTTGGAGATAGATTAGTCGAAGTGGAAATTAAAACACAAATGAAAGTGGAATTTGTAACGAAGGGAGAGGCAAAATTCCTAATGCTGATTGCTATTTGGTCGATGAACATCCATGTATAGCAACAAAAGAAAAACTTCAACAACGTTCCTTCCACAAAATTTATCTACCTGTTCCCTCTCGAAAATCCTTCCATTATTTTTTACATTGTTATTATCATATTTTTCTCTTTCCATTTAGCAACAGATGCAAGAACCATTTAAATTTTGATGAGTTAAACTTTTTTTTTTTAATTTTTTAAAAAACTTCTTCAAAAAATATATCTGATTGTCCTTAAATTTTATTCAAAACAAAAATGCAATTTCAGTAAAAATGTTATTACATTTATCTAAAAACAATTTGCATTTTTCTATTTTAGAATTTCATCCAGAGAATATATTTTATAAAGCGAATACAGTTTATTTTTATTATTTTTTCCTGGTGGATAGGCTTCTTCTCGTAACTTTAGAATACGGCAGTGAAGCTTGCAGCACAGAATTAGATTAGTAATTAGATCAAAAAGTTCGCTTTTGAAATTTATAAATATTCAAAAATTTTTATTGATTTATGTTTTATATAAATTTAATAAACAAGAAAAATTTCGGCTTGTTTAAAAAATTGTTTCGATGTTATTCTATGAACTTACTTTATCCACTTTCGTAATATAATTGTAAAACTTGAAGTTATCCTTTTTTTTTTTCCTATTCAATTTTTATGCAAAATAAAATTGAGGTTTTAAATCTAGTTTAATTTTTTATATCAAAAATAATTCGAAAAATTAAAAAGAAAGAATTTTAAATATAATTTGGGAATATTTCTTCTGATATAAAGTGAATACATTAGTTGCATCAATTTTCTTGAAGTTTAACTAGATTTTATAATGTAAATAGTATTATATTATATGAAAATAAGTGTATACTTATAATTTATTCACTACCTCTTTAGCAGAAAGTAACCTGCTAAAGAAGTAGTAAAGAAATTAAATAGAATTAAATGCATTAATACAAAATTTTCTACATTATCTAAATAGTACTTTTTATAACTGATATCCAGTTACATTATAAGATTTTAACGTTAAAATTTGGTCTTTCTATTATACTTTACATCTCGAAAAATGCTTTATAATGTTTTCTAATGTTAAAAATAGTTTAAAGAGTAATATAAGATAGAAATATATGACAAAGTCAACTTTCATTCTTGTCAATGTAATCACGCGAAAATGTCTAATGATACAAGTCTCTACCTCGTTACTCTTCGAATTTCTCCACTAGAGGTCGTCAGTGCAATTTCACGGTTCACATGACTTCTGTCAATTTCATCTCTGCCCTCCTATTTTACTCAAAGGTGAAAGAAACAGCTAAAGAGACAGAGAGAGAGGGGAGTAAACGTGACCTGTATTTCTACGTATTCCTACCCAATCAAATCATATTTTGCAAAGAAACTGTCGTCATAGAAACGGATAAAATCCATTTTTATAGGGAGAGAGAGCTATATAAACAGAGGAAAAAAACAAGATATAATATAGATATCTATACTCCTACTAGGCTAAATATAAAAATAAAATAACTACGTTTATAAATTTTTATCGAAGTTTTTATATAACTTAGCAGGTTTTTATTATACTTTTATGACCGTAACTAAATTGTAAACTTAGAACACTGCATTATACGACGGGATAATGTGCAAAAATGGATGCATTCCAACATTTGAGAGACCTGGAACAAGAGTAAAGCAGACTGCTTGACCTATATATGTACTGCAGAAAGTGAAAAAAGTATAGAAAATTAAAGAGAATTTTCTTTTAAAATTCGAAAATCGCGGCTTTATTTTATCGTACGACCCACGTGCAAAAGTTTTTCTTTAATAAAACTACACTGTAGCAATTTCTAACGTAATTGCCACGCGAATCTAATCTCCTATTGTCGACTGCACATTAAAATAATTATCTCCATTTATGTAGTCATTACTACTACGAAATGCCATTCCATAATCGACTTACACCAATATTTATCATGTTGTTGATAAATAAACATTAAGAGATTTTTTGAAAAATTATATTCCTATTTAACTTAATTATCACGTTTAATTATCTACCTGAACGTAACTAATTAAATTTTATCTTGATTAGCTGCGTTAATGAGGCTCATTTGGGTCCGAACGTCCGGAAAGGTGGCAGAAAATTTTGAAAAAACATCATCCGTTCGGCGAATGTACTCGCAAGTTGCCTATCTAGAAGTCATTTTGTATTCAATGACTAGTATAGGCGAGGCGAGAACGTCCCAGTGGGAGGTACAAGTCTCTAGAGCTATCCAACACTTGTATTTTCTAAGATAACCTAGCAATCTATCATGTCAGCTGTCTGGACGGAAATACGACGATTTAGGTCAAAACAGTTGCTGGAGAGAGACTTTCAGATTTACTCAACATCCGAGAATCCATCACTCTTCCACTTCACATCTGCATCCCGGATGAAAAGGCAGATCTTATCGTGCAGAAAGCCTATAAATGGGTATAATTATTATTAAAAGGGGTCCACTCCCATTTCGATATCGTAATTATGCCATAAAGAAAATATATAGCACGTCAAATTCCGTCAAACAATTCTCATACCACTTCCTCCCTTTTACGATTTAAGTATAGGCTGACAAAAATCCATAAACCATTCCCAAAGAAGCAATTTATGAATTTTTAATTTATCAAATTCCATCATTCCAATAATTTTTAGTTAGTAGAGAAAGTAGCCACGGCTCCCATACAAGAGTGCAAATAACATGTTGTAGTATAGAACTAGAAGAAAATCAATAAACCTCTACCAACTGCGCCTGCCTTACCCAGTCGGTGCAATGAACTTATCCCACTGTATCCATGACAACATATGCATGACAACGGCTGCAGCTCGACGTCAGGGGCAGCCATTAGGTGTTTGGTCAGTGAGTCTGCTACCTCGCGATGTTGACAAGTCACACCTGGTTTTGGACAGCTTACAGGTGCTACAACGCTTAACTAAACTTTAGTAGAACAAGGTAAATATTCACACTCATTACTGTATATATGGCGCGTTTAATGATGTTTACCATGTTTATTGAAATTGATTAGTTTGTTTCTATAGTTACAACGTGAATGATAGTGTTCCCCTTTTTTTCTTACGTTTCTTTCATTCATCGTGAATTTTTTCAATAAACTCGTAAAGTAGAAGACGTATTTTAAGCGCAGTTTCTGATGGAATTTCAATATATATAGACTTGCAATACCCTGTTACCTTCTCCATCCCTCTTCATACATCACTGCAGACCGGAAAGTGCATTCTCTTCAACAAAAGGTATTATTGGGTCGCGGAGAGAGGTCAAACGTCCCAAGACGTGAGGGGAGGGGGAACGGAAGTTTATTGTCTAACTGTTGGAATTATGGCAGTAGAGAAATGATTGGTAAATCAATGCTGTATTGTGCTTCTAATCATTAGCCATCTATCTAGTTGGCGAATCTGTCTTAATGTAGGTGCGATCGTCTTGTAAAACCCTTTTATATATCACTGTTCAATCAATATAATCGGTGCAACAAACTTTTCAAAATCCGGTCTGACGATTTGCATTGCTAATCAGTATCTCACGTTTCGCATTATTATCGAAGTAAGGGGATTCTCTCTTCAAGATTCACTCCTGCTTTAGCTCTTAACATCCTAAAGTGGAATTTAAGTTTCGGTCTTAGGTAATCTTGTATGACTAAGAGGGATGAATTTTAAATTGTGAACTTTTGCTTTAGCTATCTACGCGTATTTTTGCTAATTTAAGTCTCTGCCAATATGCAAATTTTTCTGAAGATAAGACTCATAAAGTTGAAAAATATTCATGTAAAGACTGGGAGCACTTTTCATAAAATGCTTTAAAGCGGTAATTTAAGTTTAGTAATGATACATTTTGCTATAGTAACGACGATGGCTTAAGGTGTTTTCACTCAAGTAATCTTCAACGTGGGAGCGTCAGAATGGAGATAATTAGTTGCCATTTAGCTGTTAGTACAAGCGAAATGATTGATGACAACATCCAATGATATCAGACAGACGGGTCTCTGTTATCATTACGTTTCTAACAAGACATCTTATCTCTCTATCCTTTCTATTTTGTGATTCTCCATTTTGACATTTTAAGTTTAACTCTTAATGAAAGACTGTGACAAATCGGTTAAAAATAGTTCCTCCTCTACGTTCATCGTCTGATAATATCGCTTTTAATCCCTCTATTTAACGATTTTAATATGATATATTTTTTTCCCTGCTGCCGATAGCTGCTGATCATGAAGCTGATTCGTTGGGTAGAAGTGCATATCGGACGATCTCGTAGGAAAGGAAAGAAAGATCGTGAACGAGAGGAAGAAGCGAAGAAAGATGAAGCTTCCACACCCGAATTATCGAAGAATACCTGTTGTAGGAGTCCTGCCAAAGAACGCCACGTTCAGAAAACGGATACTCCGATTCCAGTTCGGGATGCTGCTCGACGTACTTTGCACATTAGAACAAGCTTTTTAGACGTAAGTGACGTGACAAATTCACCGCGTCAAAGGAGCAGAATCCGAACAAATCCCTGGTTTCCCTCCCCGCGTAGTTCGGCTGGCGATAGTGGACACAGTTCCGAAAATGCCGATTCCGTTAGCTGTTCTGGTAGCGTATTTGGCAGTCAGTCTTCTGGCAGTCTGTGGGACTGTGACGGTTGGGTTTCTCTATCGTCACTGCGAAGCGTACGCGATGCTAGTCCTTCAGTTACGCGACCTCTGAGACGACATATAGATAGGTGTCGAGAACCCGAAGAATCGTCTCCCATCGGCGGGAGTATCAAACGTAGCGATTGGATTTATTTCCAGGAAGCTACTATAGATCAGTTAGATGAAGTAGATAGCAGCGAAGTAGACGAAGCTTATTCAGAAGATTACGTACAATCGGAAGATGGAGTCGAGGTGAATGATTTTCCCTCAAAACCTCAGCCTCCAGATACTGGAAGTCCCCAAGCGGATAGTGCGTGTGGTAGCGATCCCGATAATAGCAGTTGCAGTACTACTCCCCTGTCCGAAACAGGGGGAGAAGTATTAGACGTAACTGGGGAAACATTGCACGATAAAGTACAGCGATTACGTTCGGAACGTCATTTAGTAGAACGCAAGATACGCGAAGCTCGGGAGGAGGAGATGTCTAGAAGGGGAGAGCAATTGAGATTGCAACAGGAACTGGTGCAATATCGTCGTCTGTTATTGCTCCAGACATTGCAGGAGCTGCGTACCAGACTGGAACAACAGGGTGATCGTTTGCATAGGGCATACACGGCAACTTGCGATTTGCAAGACGCACAGACACGTTGAAAAAGAAGAAAAACGCACACTATTCATCTCACAATACGTGCCAAAGAATGAGATTTCTTTTCGTTTTTTTGTGTAAATAATGCTCAATCTGCACGGAGATCTTAGTAAAGTATAGGGTATATCTTCATTTAGTAATAGTCATTAACAATCTTGCCTATTACGGACGTATGTTACTGTCGTATATAGAGAAGGTAGCATTGAATTTTTTCATCTGTTCCCAATCGATTGCTCTCACTGCACATTCCAAAAATCGTTTAGTGCCAAAATTGTTGACATTCCCCCCATATCTCCGATACGGAAAAACGTTGTGTGTTTTATTTATTGCTTATTTAATAATGATGATAAAAACCACGAAAATGTGGTATGACGTTGTGTGTCCTTTAAAAAAAATATTGTGATTGTTAATGTGTTCTGTTGAAGTAAAAAAAAAAAATGCGGTTTTGGGAGAAATTTATACTTTTGAAACCACAATGTAAAGATCTCATTTTTTCTGAATACTGGAACCACGAAATCCAGTTTATTAATTTGATTTTTAACTCTTCAAAATATATTTATATCGCATATATATATATATAAAAATATATATAAACTTTCTATGTTAGAAAAATGATAGGTTGTGAAGAGTTATAAAAAAAAAATTGTGTTGTGTTGGTTTATTTTTAAACAATTTTTTGAATATTCACCAAGTTATGACTGATGTGGTGATTGTTATTGTGACATTGTTAGAAGCAAATAAAAATTATGTATGATTCTATGGGTCGTAGATCCAGAAAAAAAGTGTAGTTCAGTGATGATGAGTTTCTTTACATCTCCGAAGATGTAGGCCAATATTGATCAGAAATAAAGATAGAAAAATCACGTTTGCTTTTGATTGAATTTTTGATTTCTGATCTAAAATTCAAATTTTAACTGTGCAAATCTTTGCTTTCAATATTTGGCAACGATCACTCTAATGTAAAAGTTTAAAAGCTTCCATAGCAGTTAACTGTTTTAAAGCAAACATTTACACAGCTCCAGAAATTTTGCTGATTCACACACATTTGGACGATTTAAAAATTAGCATAAACGTTTTCTGTTCTCTCGAAATTTAAATTTTAAATGGATATTTATTTTACATCATTTAGAACTGTCAGGACTTTTAAGATCATTCCGTGTAACGAGAACGGAGTTTATGAATGCATTACGAATGTGGCTCCATCTCGCGTCTAAAAATAATTTTTTTGGATAAAAGGAAATTAAACTACAAGTTTGTATACAAAGATTATTTTTTTATACATAGAAACATTCACAATCACATTTGTTTTTTGTATGGCATATAAGTACATTAAAATTTTATATATATATCACATTTACATTGAAAGTTTGTACAACAGTTTGGCAGTGAGAAATAACATGTCTCATATGCTTCAAACTGGTTAAAAATTATTAAGCTATAGAAAATATTAACTTACAGACAATATTTAAACAATACAACAAAATCAGATCATTGAATAAAGGGAAAAACAAGAACATTTTTTTAAATAGTTAAAAAAAAATACACTTTTGGAATGTTCATTCTTACTCCAATAAATATATACAATTTTTATATTGATATTATTTTACAGTCTTTTTATAAACAAAATTTTGTACTTTTATAAACATGTAATCTTTTATAATATATATATATCTTTTCAAATCAAAAAATTAATTGAGAAATTTATACTTATAAAAAAAGTTTGTATTTTGAATATCTGTGCTTATAAGCAATTGTAATAAAACTTCCACATTGCTTTTAGAGGATTAAAAAAGGAGAGAATGAGACATAGTGTACCAAAATTTGTCTGACATGGATGTGATTTTTAATCAAGATTATATCAAAATGGAATATATATAAAAGTTTGTTAGAGTTATTTTCTGCTTATTATATAAACAATTAATTTTAGTATAGTGATGCATGTATAAAATTTCATGGAACATTGGCAGGACAAGGATCACAGAGTATTGATGATGGCCAGTTTGTAAAAATTAAGACACCCCTTAAAATGTAGGTTTTAGAAGTGGAAGCACTGAACAGAAATCAGTAAATATCAAATAACAAACACTACCTTGCAGTTTTTTCATTAGTACTTTGATTATTGTAAGAAGTGTTGCTATTTGAAAGTTCTTGGGTGCTCCAAACACAACACTTTTCATTTTTCTTTTCATTATTTTGAGCAGTTTCTTCAGAAACTGAATCACTTAAAGGCATCCCTAAAATCATATTTCTTGATGACCTATTGAGACTTCCAAAACTAGTCATTTGTGAAACAATACCATTTGATTTTCCATCTTCAGCAGGTGGTTTGTAAAACAGCCAAGAAAGAAGGAAGAAAATACATGAAAGTGCTTTGAGAAGCGTAGCCATTATTACTACATTAGTACTCATTTGTTTGTTGTTGTAAAATAAACAAGCTCCTTTTTTATGACAGGTATCTTGCCATAAAATACAACTCAAATCTATTAATGAACCAAATATGATTGGAGCTGGTATTGTACCTGAAATAGATAAATGTAATAAATTTAAGTTAAATATTTTTTTAAATGTATATTGAATTAAATACTTAAACATAAAAACTAAATGTTAAAATATACCAATATACAGTATTAATTTTCTAATTAAAACTTATAAAAAGATAACATTAAACCAATGCAGTTTCAATTGATAATTTTTTTGAGCACATAAAATAAGTAAATATAGTGTGAAAGGACTCAACTATTTAAAAATATAACATTTTAATATTTTTTAAACTAATTTCATCCATATTTCTAGAATATTCAATATTTACACAACAATACATTAATTAAAGTGCTAATTGCCTAATCATTCCCAAATAAAACAAAATAATAATATAAGGAATATTAACTTAATGCATTATTATTAAAAATATAAAAATTTAACATAGATTATTTAAACTTGTTCAAATACAAATTGTAAATACATAATATATGCATGTCTGTTTATGAGGTTTCCATATTTCCACTCAAGAATGAGTTTTTTCAGTTTTGTGTTTTTGATAATTCAGTGAAAAAATTCTTTCATAAATAAATAAAAATATTTTACTTATATTAGTTTTCATATTAAATATTACATAATTTGAACAAAGTTGCATTTTAGTTCATCACAATAGAGCTCTCTAGATCTATAGTATTTATTAAAATCAGGAACAATAACTGACATTTAATCCATCCTGAATAGCAATATATTATTAAAAATAGATAATCATAAATACCTTTGACTAAAGTGGAATTTGAATCTATAATCAAACAGATGATGAACAATGTGTTTAAATTTGTTAAAGTAGTGTTTCTTGGAAATAATATCAAAAAATTCATTTTTTTTTTATACTTTTAAACTTTATTTCAATGAGCAACTAAAATTATTTTAATATTTTATACAAAACCAAATAAAATAAACCATGTTTAACTTTGTAAAAAAAAAAGAATAGAAAATATTACTATATGTTTAATTACAGCAATTCATTTATAAATAAATTGTTTTTCTTAATTGTTGGATTTGACAGCTGGCTGGTTCAAGCAGTTAATGTATTAGCTTACCACTCTGAAGGTTCAGTGATCAAATCTGGGGAATAGAAAAACCCCAGAAATTTTTCATGAGAGGTCCACTTCAGATATATTGGGTTCTATCTCTCTCCATCTGGTTGTCTTTATTGTGGGCCTGGCTGAGCTCTTGATGGGTATGAGAAAAGGCCTTAGTGCCCACAGTGTGGAAAGAGTTTAAAAAAATAATATGTAACAATTGTTTGATCCATATTCCTAGAGTATACAGTACTAAAATACTGAATAGAATTCCTGATATATTCTTATAAAACTTTATATAATGGTATAGTTTTTTATTTTATTATACAGTATGATATTGTGTTTTAGATTAATTATATAAGCATATAAAGATTTCAAATTTTTCCAAAATTATCATCATCATTTGAATATTAAAAAATTTAATATAAAATAATAAATTTTTTAAAGTAAGATTTTAACAAAATGTTACTGAAAGAAATTTGTAATAATGTAAAATTACTATATAAATATAAGTTTTAATTTTTAATAGCATAAAGGATAGAAAATAACATTTTATTATTATTACGCATTAATAAAACTGAACCTAAATACATAAAATTATTATCCTGGTTTAGCAAATGTCATAAACTCCTCATGCTATTATACTGCTAACTCAGCAACTGAGTCATAAAATGTTCTAAAAATATCAAAACTTGATTTTATCTTCATTTAGATGGTTTAACATTATTTGCATTTGTTTCTGGAGGAAAAGTTTTAATTAATATTTTCAGTAATGACTATCTTTTTTTAAAAGGTTATATGAAGTTTTTTTTAATTCAAAATTAGAAACTTAATTATTTGGCTAATTAATATCTTATGATAATTAGAAATATTTTAATTAATAACAAATTTCTTCATGCAATTATTTAATTTTGTTTTTCTAAACAGGTACCAAATTTGAGTAAAGTAATGATAATTGTTATCAAATTTGATATTTATCAGTTCTTTTAATTTGAAATGTTATAAAATGAAGCAAAAATATAATTCCAAGTTTTAAATTACTTTATCCAAATTGATAAAAATAATTGCATTAAAGTATATTATTTTTATTTTTATTGTATTTATGTGCAATCATGCTGATATTTATTTAATTAACAAACTTGTTTTTAAAATATTAGTATATTTAATTTCTGTTTGTTTAAAATATAAAAATGAAAATCTCTATTATAAAATAATTTATACCTAAATGAAATTATAATACAAATAACTTTAATCATTATCATATTTTCAGTTAATATTTAAGAAGTTATTTTTAACAAATATAGAATCATTAATTAAATATTATTTTTTTTAATGATTAACAAATTTTTAATTTAAATTTTAGAATAATAAATTATCTTTGAAAAATGTTTACAGAATATTATTTCTATATTTCTAGTAGTTCACATATTTTCCAATTAATAGTTATAGAAAATTTGACATGTTCTATTATTATTAATTGACAAATGTATGAAAGATTAGTACAGATAAAGAAGAAATAATTAATTTTCTGACTTCTATAAATTTAGTGTCAAACATTTCATTGCTAAGTACTGTATATTAGTTCCAAAACAAAAAAACAATGAAAAAATTTTTAAAAGGGTGAAGATAGAAAAACAACAGCAAATAAGTAACAAATTAATTGAGAAAAGATTCTGTTACATTACTCCTGTATCAGTATTGAAGGTTTATGAAACAAGTACATAATTACGGCATAAAATAAATAAATTAATCAAAATACAGCAAAATTTTATATCTTATTGATTCTAAAATAATAAATTTCAGAAATATAGTTTTATATTATATAAAATATATTAATTTCATATATGGCAACCTCAGAACAAGAGTCCAGTCTCAGATCTATGTCCAGTTTTTGGTTTTATAGCCTTAGCATGTGGAGTTTGCTTAAAAGCAACTTCTTTATCTAATGCAATACAGATTCAAAGAGAATTTATTGTTACATTCCAGACTCAAAAAGAGAAAAAAAATATGGAAAATATTGTGTAAAAGTTTTCATTAGTTATCTCAAAATTAGAATTTACTGATGTGGGTCATTCTTGCTCTGAGATTGTCATATATAAATGAAAGGTTTGGATGTAAAATATGATAAGCACAGTAATGAAAGTTTAGAGAAAATGGAAAAATTAAATTGAAAAAGTTTTCTGCTTTATTTTCTTTAATCAGAATAAAGTGCATGTTATAGTAAAAAGTACACATAATATTTAAATTGAAATACTAAACTGTTTAGTTATTAGCATGTATTATAATGTACTAATGGAAACGGCACTTACCATCTTTTACATCTGAACCCTTCAAATATTTTACACACAAAAGTTCTTTGAAAACTATAAGACTAAATCAGAAATATTTATAATCAGTACTACCAATAATATAAATTATTTAGTTCTTCTGAAATCCTTAGTACTAAAAGTTAATGTACAGTACACACTGTAGATGTCCTAAGTCTAATTATTAATCTTGTAACTTGTACTATCTAACTGGATATTTCTTGGTTAAATTTGACTTATGAAAATATTAAATTTTTACACACAAATATATGCATCATCTCATTTACAGTATATATTTGTAGTATTTAAATGTTAAAAAAATTTTAACAACTTGTTATGGAAAAAATATCATTAAAATATAATTCTCTTAAATTTAATAAACTGACTCCAAATTAATTATCATAGTTATTATATATACTCAACAAAATATTAAATTTCTAAAACAAGTCTTATAATTTATATAAGATTTAAATAAAATTACAGAAATAGTTTATGTTTTAAATACATAGTCAATAAGGTTAAATGTATAAATAATAGTAATAAATAAATTTTATTAATTACAGAAAAGTTTTTAAAAAATGAAGATAAAGAAGTAATAGTAGACTAGATTGTTTATTATTATTCAGTAATAGTTCTGTATATATGAATATTATTTTTAATGTTATTAAAGACTGTTTTTTACATGTAATTACATTTAAGAAACAAGATGAATAATATACATATTATTCATCTTGTTTCTTAAATCTATATGAAGAAGGCTATTTTTTGTTCAGAACAAAAAAAGCATATCTTAATTTTTATTGATATAAAAATAATTCTTCTATTTAAAATTTGGTAATACACTTAAATTTTCTTTCAAATAATTCTTCAAAACCTATAAAAATTAGATTAAAATATATTTTAATTAAATTATAATATATTAAAAAGTAATTAAAATATATTTTAATGTAATTTTTCATATTTGAAAAAAATATATAAAAATTATTAAATATATAAATTTTATTTTATTTGGATTGTTTACAAATTCAATTTCATACTCATTTTCTTCAAAATCTTGTTAAAATGGTAATATAAGACAGAAGTTTGAGTTTTATATTACAAGTTGAAATATTTTTAATTTAATTCTTTCAACTAAATAAGATATGAAAAATACTATGATCTACTTAAATTTATTAATATTGTTGTTTTTATTTTAAATTACAAAAAAAAATTAATTAATTTTTAAATTAAGCTTTGAATGTTGCTGTTTTTTTCTCTTTCAAACGATAATTTACAAATTTTAATTAAATAGTGACACAGAAAACATGCTTTGGTTTATATTAAGAAAGTTTCCAACATATTAAATAATTTATTTATTTATTTAAGTTCTACTTTTTTTTATTTAAATTTCAATTTATGCTTTAACAGAATTAATAATTAAAATAACAAATGGACACTAATATACATTTGACTGAATTGAACAAAGATGATTTATTTAAAATTTAATAAATTTCTATAATATCCATTAATCTAAAATAATAAGACAGCTTCAATTCTGTGCTATCCAAAGCTTAGAAAAGCATACTTATGAGAAGTTCTCAAAATGAAATGGTAAGCAATTAATAAACATTTACTTGACAGAGATAATAATCCAAATTCATTTTCCTTAACCTTCATATATTTCATGTCATTCATAATAACTACATGAGTTTTAATTCAATTCTTACAGTTATTTGAAACCTTATGAAAACAATTTCATTACATATATAAAATAAAATATAAATGACAATATAATATTTATACTATAATTTTAAAAAATTCATTCAATATATTTTTTATAAAAAGTTTATGCAATCAATTATGATATTTTTTTTAGTAATATAGAATATTTACTTGCATATAAGACGATCTCACATATAGGACGAGGTGTAACTTTAAAGATCAAAATAAAGAAAATTAGATTTATTAATAGAGTTCTAATTTTATTTTGTTTAATCACAGATAAAATATCAAATGCATGTAAATGCACACGTTGGCCTGCAAAAATTACTGACATTTTAAACTTCAAGGAAAAATCTTGTAAAATCAACAATATAATTTGTTCATGTAAAGCTGGCCAATTGGGAAACTTTTTTGCCAATTCTTAACAGTCTAATTCACTCTTTGTCAATTATACTTATGAGTTTCTCTGAATTCTGATTCCCAAATAATCATTTGTTTTCACATGGGAATGAATTAAAACTTATTATATATTGGGCTCTCATGTAATTTTGGAATTCAATTCAAAATCTTTGCTTTTCCTATTGCTATTCATCTTTACTCCTGACAATACACAAGAACGATTCAAATGACCCAGATAAAATACTTTTGTTTTTAAACACCAGAAGGTGAGAATCTGGTAAAAAATGCAAATACACAGTTTACAAAAATTATTGCAAAAATGAAAAGAAGCCTTTGCTGGCGTTTATAGGACGACCTAGGTTTTTGAAGCAGTGAAAAATGAATAAAAACCTCATCTTATATGCGAGTAAATATGTTATATCTGTGATAGTTTATTTCAAACAAATTTAATAAAGAAAATTATGCAAGTTAAGAACTTAATGTTTCTGAACTACTATTATCACAAAGATAAAGTTACAGCAAAGAAATTAGTATAATCAGTCAGTGACATGAAAATTAAGACATTGAAGTAATAAGTGTAATTAAAACTGAAGTGAGGAAATTTAGAATATATCCATCTGAGGTAATATAATAATTATAGTAAATGTTTACACAAGTAACAAAATACTTTTTTAAGAATATTAAGATTATTATATTTCTGTCATATAATGCAGAAATGCCATTATTATATTCTTCCATTTCTATATCTACGATAAAAAGCAAATAACTCTCTTAGACCTGAGTAACTACAGTCAAACCTTTGATAATGGGCTAAGAAGCCCATTATCAAAGGTTTTACTGATATGCAACATATATTCTAACATTACATATCCAATATTTTAAATTCCAATCCTATAACAGCATAACAATACTACTATAACTGTAAACAAAATTATTCTTTTCTAGAGGATAAGATTTGAAGTGTATAATTTGTTTCTATAAAAAATAGCTATATTTCTACAAAATAATCTTTTTCAAGAAAGTTTGCATTTCAAAGTGAAGACAAACTATTTAGAATTAAAATGTATTCAGAATTCATTTAATTTAATAATAATCCAATATTATACACCACTTAAAAATCAACTTATAAAGTTACATTCTAATGTAAAAAAATATGCATATAATTTAAATTTATTCATTGACTTCTCTTATCTACTGTAATTAAATTTGTCTAAACTGTATCAAATTTAACTTCCTTACTTTCATTAATAGATCCAGCCTTTCTAGTTATGTAGAGATGCAAGATGCTATTTTATTTAAAATATTAGTCTAAGCAAATTAAAAATATTATGATCAGATTGTATAAAAATTGGAAGGACTGATTAGTAAAATCCAAAAATATTTCTGTAAAATTATTTTTTTGAAGTGTGAAAAGAAGCAGATTATAGATATGATAGAAAGGATAAAAATTGAGTTTTCCTTTCATGAATTCAATGATATGTTATTAAATGGGAAAGAATGACAAGATAGCATCATTATATTATTAATTAATTCCACAGCAGTTTGTTGCCTGATGATGCCCTTTTAACACAGGTGAAAACATTTGCACCTAGTCTATAATTTTTGTTGCTGGTTTGTTAGGTTTTTGCAGTGTTTATTATTATTAATAACAATACTAAAATGGTATTTATTTCATTAACTATAGAAAAATCTTTCGATAATTTCTTTAGTTTCTGTAACTAATTATATGACTCCAATGTGTAAAGAATTATTACTATTATAATTTTACTATTATAATTTCCTATTATAATTTTAATAGTAGAAATGAATCACTAAAATATACAATACAGAAATACTGTATTAAGGGAATACCTCTTAATATTTCTATATTGTATATTTTATCCATTGACTAGTTACCCTATGTTTACAGTTTTTGAGTGACTTTAGATTCCTCTTCCCTGTTGTATACAATGATGTACTTTTAGCAAACCCTCTTCCCTTTCAATTACATGTTCATGACCCTTATCATTAAGGAAATGACTTAAAAAATTCTGCATAGAGTTTATTCACATGAGTAGTAAACAGGCTTATAAGAATAAATTTTTGTGCTTCTAATACCTAATACTAAAAAAATCCATGTAGACAATACCTCGACCCCTTCCTTCTCCATCATGGACAACAATGTACTTTTTTCAACCCTCTACTTCTCAAAACTGTATACATAATTAATGAGTGGCCCCTAAAATATTAAAACTGAAGCTACAGAAATTTTTTCATGGATATACAGTAATTAGATGATAGAATTTACATAGATATACAGTAATTAGATGATAGAATTTATTCTAAATCCTTAATACTAAAAAATAAAAATATCTGTCATGATTAGAAATAATGTACAATATTAATAAAACCTCCATTAAATAATGAATAAAAATATATTTTCTTATTAAAAATTTTTATATCCCATTTAGAAAATTAATGAATTGAAAAATCATTTTTAAAAAATATAATTTTTNTTATCTTTATTATAATAATTATTATATTTTTATATAATTATTTATAAATATCTTTAAATTTTAATTTAATATTAAATTTAAAAAATTAATTTTTATCTTAATGCTCTATCTTGGACTAAAAACTATTTTCCTAAATATTCAATTGAACTGAATTATTCAGTTTATTTAATTAAGAATATTGTTATTAAATACCACTAAAGAACAGAGCAATTAAAATTAATAGGAAAAAAGATTTATTTTTTAAATTTTTAAATTTCAAATAAAATTTTATTTGTTTTGTTTTTTTTAAATAGTATATCAGATTTGTAATAGATATTGAGTAGATTACAGTATTTGTATGTATATATGTGTATATATATATATATATAAACATAATGTTCCTCTATTTTTATTATGGGAGATGTTAAAATTTGTTTCATTAATTAATGTTAGCAATATAAAACTATTTTTGTATTCCACACTCACTTCCTTTTACATATTGCTTAAAAGAAAACTATCGTATAAGTTTTATTAAGCAATAAAACTTTATACTTCCTGCTTTTTAATTCCAAATTTATCGTAGATCACACTGAACTTAAAATTTAATTCTACAAATTTAATTTAAAAATAGATTTAATGATTTATTCATATATATATATATATATATCCAGTAGTTCAAAGTATAAAACTCTACCTTTATTACTCCTGCATTATGTAATTTTTCTCACATAGAGATATTATCTTTTCAATTTTGTAAATAGAATAACACACACAAAGAGATTACAGAATCAATGTAAGTGACATATCAAGATTAAAAATCTTGATATGTCACTTATATTGATCTCTTATCTTCCATTTGTATAATTTGAAGATGTTGTTTATATTGCACAAATAAAATTTCTGAATGGATAGTTGATTGATGTACTGTACTGTACTGTACCGGTACCTCTTGCCACATACTCATTTTTATTTCTAATAATTGGAAGTATACAGGTGCATCATATATCTTTTCATGTTATTAAATAACCTCTTTTATTATGTTCAGTTTGTGGTACAAGTGTAGAAGAAGTTATGTTAGTTTATAGTAGAATGATCATTCTATTATAAATTAAAAACAATTTCTTTGAACTTTTTATATCATGCATTATTATTAATATTAATTTAAATATTTCTGTTAAATTTCAAGCTTTCTTTTTTTTTTTTTTTTTGCTTTCAGCAATTAATATATTTTACCAGTTTAGATTTATTAATAGTTTTATTTCACTAGATATACATAAATTAACAACTTGTATACAGTACATAGCTAGAATATGTTTAATATGAATGAATGATGGCCAATGAAAACATTTGTTTGGATATTAAATGAACTTCTGTTGTATTTTGATTGTTTTTATGCATGTCTAATGTAAATAAACTTTTTAGTATATTACAGAATATTTTAATTTCTATCAGAGATTAAAATATTCTGTAATAAATAATTAAAATTCTATTGATAAATTATTTATTAAAAATATCATCATTAATTAATTTGTATTGATCAATATATAATAAAAGATTTAACTATTGACTAAAAAAATTATTATACTATATATAACATACTAAAATGATTGTAACTCTCTTTACGTAAGTAATTATAACTTTCATTGCATCAACTAAAAAATAAAATTACAAAAAGTAACTTATAAAATTAGAATTGCATAAGTTCAGTTTAAGCAGATGTACAGAGTAAATTATTTTCAGCTGTTTAACAAGAAAAAAACTTGAATTTCCACCTTTTCTTGTTTTTATATATTTTACATGATATAAACAGATGTGCTTTGTATCAGATACAGGATTGGTCTAACAAATTAATGAATATGCATTACATACAAAACAAATTTTAAATTGTTTTTAGTGGCATTTTGGTTCTTATGTCTCTTTATTGAATAGGTCAATATCTGGAAAATAAAATGCTATACAAAAAAATTTTAAACTGAAAATAATTGATAAAATATTTTCTTATGAAAATAATCAATTAAGAAGCAATTTTATAATTTCAGTATCAGAAAAACTATTACCAATAATGAAAATTAATTAAATGTAGTAACTATTAAAAGTAAAAGACACAAAGAAGAAATCTGTATTTTTATTGTACTTTTGTATTCTTAAAACACACTGTTGTATGTATAATTATCACCAGTTTAACCAGAGGTATATCTGAATTTTGAGAATATGGGTGCTGAAGACAGATATAGAGTGAACTAAGGCATGTGCCCCCTGTCATTTTTCAAAAGAATTTTACTCCATTACCTTAGAATTATTTTAGTTATCTAATATAAGCTAATTGAAGTCATTAGATATGTATTATATTTATTTTCCTTATTAAAATTATATTGAAAAACACAAAAATTTTGTTTTCATAATCCATCATTTTACAGTCACTAAAATGGCAGATGATAATTTTACTATGTAAATTACTGTCAGCTATTTTTTAATAATCTGTTTGTTTTAATTTATAGCATTGACACCAGATGACTTTTTAAACCAATTTACCTTTTTTTATAGAGGCATAGCTTCAAATAAAAAGTCATCTCTGTAAATGAAGATTTGTGTATTCTTCAATATAATTTTACTATGTAAATTACCATGGGCGATTTTTTTAATGATTTATACCTCTTTCAAAGTAACAAAACTGATTGTTTTGGTATCAAAGAGGTATTGCAGCCCTTAATACCAAAACACCCTCTCCTGGATATGCCTGAGTTTAACTTATTGTAATGAAATAAAATTATAAACAATGCAAATATTTTTATTTTCCAAAGAAAAATACCTTCAGAATAAAATTTTAAAACTTTCTCTAAACATTCAACTCACTTTAATAAATTTAAAGCACCAGAATGTCATATACCAGGGGTAGTGAACTTGTGGCACAAAGAAGAAATCATCTGGCACATAACATATCATATGATTTTAATTTATCATTGTCTTTTTCAATCACCTTTTGGTTTATCACCTGATCATCCTTTTTTTTAATCAGCATTTTTACATTTATTCTAATTAAAGCATATTCATTTAATTTCTTTAAATATCTTTATTCAAAGTCTAAAACTTTGGCATGCATAAACATCTTTAAAGCTAAGTTTACTACATGGCATGGGGGCTCAAAAAGGTTTGCCATTCCTATCATATACTGTAGGTAGTTTATTCAAATTGCTTCTAAAGTTTTAGCTGAAAACACTTTCATTAGTTACTATAAAACGACTTCCATCTTAACTAATTTTATTTAAAATTATGTTTATTAAATAAAATATAATTTTAATGCTTATTTATTTTTATCATCATGTTTTGTGATTATTATGTTTAAAAATATATATATTTTTCATATTTATAATGAAAATCTGAGCATTGTTACAACACTAATAAAAATTTAATTTCAGATAACTGGAATATATTGGATTAGAATGTCACTACTACCAAACTTCAATGTAATTTTTAGAGATGGAAAATTTAATAATTTTGATAAATCTATTTTTTCTTTCATCTTCTAGTCAGTTCTTTCATCTATAGACATAAAATATTTCTGGCAAACTTGAAGAGTTCAATAAATTAAAAAATAAAACTATATTGAAAGTCTACCATTGTTGTTTATTTATGTTTTTCATGCCCATAATACTGTTCTAAGAGCAGTGTTATGGGCAACATGAATAATAGTTGCAGTGTTAATACTTCTAAGAGCTATTAATTCCCTAGTAAAAATATCATTTGAAATCATGTGTTAATGGTACATGATTTCAAATGACATGACATGACAACACTTGATATCAGGTGATGTTACATGTTCTCATCTGTTAAATCATTTTCTATGTTTTTGATTTTAAAACCTTTGACATCAAGTGATGTCAAGTGATATCATGTCAAATAACATCAAGTGAAGTCAATCACTTGACATCATCTGATATCACTTAACATCATATATAAAAATATGTTGAAAAACATTTTGTTAATTAAAGATTTCTGACTTCTATAAAACTGTTTAACAATGCCTTTTTTTATTTTTTATTCAATAGTAGAATAGACATGTCAATTATATAAAATATGGTAAACTTCAACCAACAGATAAAGTTGTTCATATCATTCTTAAAGATATTTGCTCTTAATTCAAACTCAATCACATAGCAAGTGCTATCAATTGGCTATCATTTAAAATCAATCAGAAACCAATTCAAAAATGATATCATGTCATGCCATGTCATTTGGTCATTTGTCAAAAAAAGTTATCATTTGAAAATGATAAAATATTTTCTTTTACTAAGCTTAAACGTAGTTCTTAGTAAGAATGCAAACTTACCATTCTCAACAAACAAAATATTGCTATAAATTTCTGTATATTTAAGTGTAATATCTTCCTCATATTTTCTTTTCTTTAGATTTATTTCTTCTGTGTTTTATATATGATTTTAAAAGAGTACAGTCTTTTCAGCATAAGCATCTGATTTATACAGTGATAACTATACTGTCAAAGTTATTTGTTTTGACTACTGTTTTGATGATTTCTCATCATAATGGAAGTATAGTATGATGATGTTTTTAGTAAATAATTCTCACAACCCTATCTTATCTCCACAGAAAAAAAAAATACTTGATAATATCTATATATTATTATTTACATGATATATATCTTCCTTATATTTATTTCCTCTATATCTTCCTCATATATATATATATATTATGTGGGAAATAAGAAATATATAATTGTAAATAAATTATATAAAATATTCCATATAATGTTTTTTAACAACTGGTTTGACAACCACAGAGAGTGTTAACAACTAGCTCAGCCTAACCAGTGCAAACTGGCTGAATAATACCACTAAGTATTTACAATATATGTTAAAAGTAATTGAAACTGTTTGTAATTTGTGTTATTCAAACTGTTCTATCAATAATTAATGTTAAGCAGCTAGGAGAGAAAACATCTATTTTTCATCTGAATCACTAGCAATTCAGATGAAGAATTGAAAATATAATTATTTTTTTATAATTATCCATAAAGATTTTCACTTCAACAAAAATCCCTCTCTCTGAATTTTGTTTTCAAAAATTGATTTCAGAATATTACAGTTGATATACTATATTATAATTTATAAATCTAATTGAATAAATGTAACCGTGAACTATATTTAAAACAAATATATGAAGCATGCAATGCCATAAAATTGCATGACATTTTTTCAGTGGCGTACCATAGTGGGGCGGCCCGCCCCGGATGGCACTTTTTAGGGGGCGTCAAAATTTCACAATAAATAATAATATCTTGTAAAAATTTGAAACACCCAAATCTATACTTGCATCGCGCCTACGATAGTGCTATTGTCCGGACAGTCCGGGAATCGGCTCGCCATCCGGGTGAACTAGTAATTTTTTCATCCGAGGAAATCCTGCGAAACCTGTTGACCTTTTTTTTTTTCTTGTATGATTCATTTACGTTCATATCCACCACTAATATCGAATAGAACTATTTGAAACAGGTCGCTGCACTACCACCAAATTTTTCATTGCTTGTTCTGTGACAAAACTGAATTTTGGTCTTTTAAATTGAAATAACTAAATAAGGGGGGTCGAAATTTTCCTCCACCCCAGGCGGCTGACACCCATGGTACGCCACTGCATTTTTTCCTAATACATTTTATGGAAGAAATGAATTCTAAATGCAATGCTTTTTCCTGTAAAAATTATTGTGGTGATAGTGGTGCTGTAAGTGTCTGTATTTTGAAATTGAATATATGTGCAAGCCATAACGTTTTAAGTGCTAAAGTTGCAAGTCACATGACTTTTGGCACTTAAAAAGTTGTGGCTTATACTTACATCATTTTGTTATTCCAGAGAATTTGTAACCTAGTGAGTTTTTTACCATTTTATTGTAAAACTGAAATGAATTCATTCAAGACTTGAAGGAATTAATTCTCTGAAAAAGTGTTGTTTATCTCTCCTGAAAAGTTTCTTTTTTTTTGGCATTTACAACATTATGGCATTGCATGCTTCATATATCTTTACTTATTAGTCCTATCACTGTTGAATTATTTTGTTTAATAAAAAAAAATTTATGACAGTTGAATTTTCACTGTCTAGATAAAACTAGAATTATCTAAACTGAAACAATTATAGCTACACAGAAAAAAAAAAACACTTTGCTTAATTTTCCAGCAGCACATAGAAAATGTTTTTGGCTCCTTTGATAAACCTTCTTCAGGTCATTCATTAGATTGAATTTCATTGAAGCTTTAAAATTTTATAAAATTTGAAAGCTTCAATGAAATTCTATCTAAAATTTTAAAGCTTTAATGAAATTCAATCTAATGAATGACCTGAAGAAGGTTTATCAAAGGAGCCAAAATATTTATAACATTTTCTACCTACTGCTGGAAAATTAAGCAAAGAGTTTTTTCTGTATAACTCTTAGATCTATTCACCATGATAAAATTTTTGTAGGAATGATGTATTTGATTTGTATTATATATATATATATATTTTTTAAATTTGAATAAACTGATATTTTTAAATCTATATATGTTGATATTTTAGCATTTGTACATTAAATAGACTCAGAATTTTTAGAATATATTCCAGTAGACTATTTTATTTAGTGTTTTTAATAAAGCTATTAAAATTATAAATATATAAATAAATCAAATACTTGAAATTCATAATCTAATCTAATAATTGAAAAATTATGGAAGACTTAATTTTCATAAAAATGTCTTCATTAAATTATAAGACTTTTTGTAAACAAATAAAAAATAAAAGAAATAAAGACAAAGTCATGATATCATTAGAATAAAAAAATAAACTTTGTAATATAAAATTGAAACTACATAGGCTAATTTTATTGAAAATTTTATATTTACTATTTTATGTATTAATTCATAAATTTAATGACACATTTTTCTGATTTTTTAAAAAATATTTCCAATGTAATATTATATTTCAAACTTCATATAAACAATTCACAAATTTTTTATGTGTAACTAATTTCAATTATTAATGAAATCAATCAATCAAAAATAATAGAAATGTAAATATGTTATTTCTTATGAATGTATTTCAGCTGTGAATGAATTTTGATGGCTTAACTCAAAATAAATAAAACAGCTAATATTTAAATAAAAACAACTACTTTTAGATAATTACAAGCTTGTTATTTTCCAATAATAGAAGTGATCCACCTTTAATTCCCCAGCATTTGTTCTGTGCTAAACAAGAACTTTCAATCCTTTTAAAGGATCATCTTCAGGTTCAGCAAACATTATAAATTTTACAAATGTATTATACAATAGTTATCAAACAAATTTATCAGAATACATTCAAAATTTGAATAAATACACATGCTTTCAAACAAATTGATTAACATATATTTATTTCAATTTTAAATTTGAATGTGTTTTGGTAAATTTGTTTGATAACTATTATATAATTTATAATGTTTACTGAACCTGAAGATGATCCTTTAAAATAGTTTTAAATATTTTTATGAAACACAGAAGAACGATTGCTGGAAAATTAAAGGTGGATTAGTTATTTCCAATAATAGCTATTTTTATTAAACTATAAATATTTTAAAATCATACTGAAATATATTTTCTTCATGATATAAGAAATAATTTTTTTCATTGTTGACTGTAGTTTTAAATTGTAAATATAGTATTTAAAATTTATTTTATATTTATTCAAATCATTGTTCTAAAATGCTTCCTAGTGTCAAAAATATTTTATGATCGAAATACTTTTATTACTAAAATGCTATATTTTGTTTTAAATTAATCCTAATTAATTCAAGTAATAAAATATCTAAGAATATACAGAAGTATATAATATCAAAGGAATTATTATTTTTAAAAACTATATTTTTTCTCTAAACCAAATAAGCTTAGTAATATAGAAGTTATATTTTTTAATGACATTACAGGAATCTTTTTTATATACTCAATACACTTTATCCATATTTATTTATTTATAAATAGAATATGTCTATTGCAGATATCTTTCTGAATGAGAGGAAGGTATGCTTATTTATAGATTTTTTTATCTATAAACAGTATATAGCAAATAAAAATAAAAAATTTTTTGTGATAAAAGTAATTCAGCAATATTTATAGTATATATTGATAAAATTTAGTTATAAAAAATGAACAGCTATATTATAACTATAAAAGATGTATATGCAATTATCAAGAAAATTATGTGACTAAATAGTAGTATAAATATAATTTTTAATCCTCATTCAAATTTAAAACATGAAAGTTATATATTTTTAACTAAAAATATTTGTAAAAGTTAAATATAAATGATAATCCAGATATACTATGTACTATAAAATTCTCACATTGTTTTTTTATCATTTTGATTTTATCATGTTGTATTAATTTTTAATTAATTGGGATTGTTGTAAATTAAAAAAATATATATTAATTCCAATATTCAAAAATAATTGTCATAAAATTATAGTAAACCCTTCATAAATTTGAATATGATAACTTGAATTATGAAAAGTAAAATATATCTAAGTTGAATTTATGAAGGTTTATGGAGGAATATATTTATTCTTTCAAATAAATAATTATAATTTATTAAATAAGACTTTTATTGATTATATATATATATTGGGTTGTTTGGAAAGTAATTTCATTTTTTTATTACTAGAGGAATTAGATGTATTTTTACCAGCCAATTTCATTTGAAACCACATTTTCATCATATACTTTGATAGCTGACATTTTAAGGCTTATTTGTAAAAAATTTTGTTTGATTCTGTACAATTGTTTTTTTCAGTGTCCCATTAAATATGGAAAATCGAAAGCATCATTTTCAGCATATTTTGCTTTTTTATTATCAAAAAATCAAAATGCTGTTCAAGCATGAAAAAAGTTGTGGTACATGTATGGAGATGTGTTGAGAGAAAGACAGTGCCAAAACCAGTTTAAAAAATTTCATTCTGGCAATTTCAATATTGAAGTTGCACCATGTTCTGGATGGCCAGTTGAAGCCAATGAAAACAAAATAAAGATACTGATTGAAGCAAACTGCCAAATAACAACACATTAAATCACTAAGAGATTAAATTTGCCAAATTGAACCATTTATGATTACTTGAAATGAATTGGTTTTGTTTCAAAGTTCAATATACGGGTTCCACATGTTCTTAAAGAGAGATGCTCTCTTTGGTGGAATTTTAAGGAAATTTTTTTTGAGCTTTTTACCAGACAATTTAACAATTGATTCAAAAGTATATTGCCATTGAGTAAACAGATTGAGTAATATCATCAAACAGAAAAGGCCAGAATTGATCAACAAAACAGGTGTAGTGTTTTACCATGATAATGCCAAATTTCACACAAGTTTGGTAATGTGTCAGAAACTGTTACAGCTTAGATGGGATGTGCTATCACACCAGCCATATTTGCCAGATCAGGCACCCTCAGATTATTACTTGTTCCAGTTTTTACAAAATTTTTTAAACTGTAAGACATTTACTTGAAATGAAAATGTCAAAAATCACTTGGATCAGTTTTCTGTAAGCAAAGATCAAAACTTTTATGGACATGGAATCATGCTACTACCAGAAACGATGGCAATAGGTATTTGACCAAAATGGTCGATATATAATTCAATAAAATATTTATTTATTATAAAAATATTGTTTTTTTCCACGAAAAAAATGAAATTACTTTCCAAACAACCCAATATATGCATATATATAAAATATGTGTTAAATAAATTTCTATTAAATTTATATTCAATAAATTGATTAAAATTAAAACATGAAATTAAAAGAATTAGAAAAACTGATTTATAGAATTTCTCAAATCTTAATTACAGAAAGTTATCTATAATAATATATACTAAAAGTTATCTATAACTTTTTTATAAATAAGGAACTTTCTGGCAGCTTGCTGCCTTGCCAGATTGATGCAAATGAATAAAGAATAATAAAATTTACATAAGTCAAAGTATTATTAAAATATTCAAAAACTATATCTGATAACTGTGCTAATATATAATATTCATTTTATATTTATTACAACTAATAATTTGAAATGTTTAAAATTTAAGCAGGCATTTCAAAAACTGTAAAGTTCAGCTAGTTAAAATTTCATTTTAATTCATGAATTCTTTTGTTGTATCAAAAGGATCTGTGCTTTCAGACATATAATTTACAGTACTATATGTAATCAAATATACAGTATACAGTGTGTGTGTGTGTGTGTGAGTGTGTGAGTGAGTGAATGTTTTACTTATAAAAGGCATTATTATATAGATTTATTTTTAATGTTTGAGCAATTTTGCTCTACACACTTTCTTCAGAAGCAGACAAGATCTTCAAATGCATTTTTGAAGAATATTGGCTCCAGAAATTTGGTCACTTCTTCCTTCACTTCATCAGCCAATATAATGTCATCCAACCAGGTGTTTTTTTCAGCTATTGAAACAGAAAAAAGTCATTAGGAATGGGTGTTAGAAACTCTTAAAATTTGGAATGTTCAACTGTTGCTTTTTGTAACATGATTATGTTGACAAGTGTATTATTATAATGGAAAGAAAGAGAAACTCCATCCAACACAGTTTGTGGACCTCACTAGTTCTGAGTAGAAATTTCTGTTCCTAACAGAAGGAAGAAGTGACCAATTTTTGAGCATCCATTCTGTAGAAAGGTGTTTTACCAGACAATTTAACAATTGATTCGAAAGTGTGCTGCCATCGAGTAAACAAATTGAGTAATTTCTTCCTCAAACATTCTGCAGAAAGGTATTTGAAGATATTGTCTACTGCTGGAAAAAGTATGTAGAGCAAAATGGTTCATACATTAAAAATAAATGTATATAATATTGTAATTTATTAATAAAAAGTTTAATATTTCTCTGTTTTTCCATCTGTATGAGTCCAAACAGAGACTTATTAATTCAACTGAGTACATACATACATATATATACTCATATAGGTGTACTTTACATAGTTGATATAAATCAGAAACACACATTTCTGATACTGTTCAAATAGCTTATCAAAAACTAGAATTGTATTAAATAAGAAACCAATTCAACTGGATGAAGTCAATTCAAAACAAGAAACCTTTAAATCCCATAACTTTGTAATGAAGGAATATTTTCAACCATTTTAAATGGCCACCTTCAGATTCTAGAACACAAATGATTTAAAGTCCAAAGATATGTATACACACATGCAGTGGTGATATTCAGCGGGTTCGCACAGGTTCGGCCAAACCCGTTGTTAACATTTTCAAAGTTTTCAGAACCTTGTTAAACACATGTAACATTTCTCAATGGTTTGATTCTTTTGAAAATATTAAAATATACGTATTATACTCTGTAACACTACTAAACTAGAGGCTTCCGATGCACCATTTGAGCGAAAAAAAAATTGTTAAGGAAAAATTTTCTGTTAGCGAACCCTTTGTTAAATATTTCGAATGTCATCACTGCACACATGTACACACATGTAAGAACAAAAACATATTTTTGTTCTGATGTTTGTTTATTAAAAAAGTTATTGTTGGATTTAGACTTTTTTGTTTTAAATACAATTAAATTTGTTGAATTACATAAAAATTACATAAAAAAAGACAATGTATTTTTTTCTACAATTTTAAATTCTTTTCATTAGACTAACTCATATTTTTCAGAATATAGTATTATGTCAATTAAATAAAAACATGTTAGTAAAATTTTTATATTCTTATTTAATAAATTTCAATTTATACATGAATGTGTGATAGAAAATGTTTATATTTGGACATTCATTTATAATGACTTTCTTATCAATAACTTATTGTTTTTTATCATCATTCTTTGATAAAATTTGATTTAAAATGGTTACATTACCTAGTAAAGTGACTTCACCAGACAATATGCACAATGATTATTAAATAATTATTTTTAATTGGGATACTAAAGTCTTATAATAATCAGATAGATATTTTCATCAATGTCTTTGATCATCTGATCATATTTATATTCAAGTTAAATTTATTTTTATTTNCGGGTGAACTAGTAATTTTTTCATCCGAGGAAATCCTGCGAAACCTGTTGACCTTTTTTTTTTTCTTGTATGATTCATTTACGTTCATATCCACCACTAATATCGAATAGAACTATTTGAAACAGGTCGCTGCACTACCACCAAATTTTTCATTGCTTGTTCTGTGACAAAACTGAATTTTGGTCTTTTAAATTGAAATAACTAAATAAGGGGGGTCGAAATTTTCCTCCACCCCAGGCGGCTGACACCCATGGTACGCCACTGCATTTTTTCCTAATACATTTTATGGAAGAAATGAATTCTAAATGCAATGCTTTTTCCTGTAAAAATTATTGTGGTGATAGTGGTGCTGTAAGTGTCTGTATTTTGAAATTGAATATATGTGCAAGCCATAACGTTTTAAGTGCTAAAGTTGCAAGTCACATGACTTTTGGCACTTAAAAAGTTGTGGCTTATACTTACATCATTTTGTTATTCCAGAGAATTTGTAACCTAGTGAGTTTTTTACCATTTTATTGTAAAACTGAAATGAATTCATTCAAGACTTGAAGGAATTAATTCTCTGAAAAAGTGTTGTTTATCTCTCCTGAAAAGTTTCTTTTTTTTTGGCATTTACAACATTATGGCATTGCATGCTTCATATATCTTTACTTATTAGTCCTATCACTGTTGAATTATTTTGTTTAATAAAAAAAAATTTATGACAGTTGAATTTTCACTGTCTAGATAAAACTAGAATTATCTAAACTGAAACAATTATAGCTACACAGAAAAAAAAAAACACTTTGCTTAATTTTCCAGCAGCACATAGAAAATGTTTTTGGCTCCTTTGATAAACCTTCTTCAGGTCATTCATTAGATTGAATTTCATTGAAGCTTTAAAATTTTATAAAATTTGAAAGCTTCAATGAAATTCTATCTAAAATTTTAAAGCTTTAATGAAATTCAATCTAATGAATGACCTGAAGAAGGTTTATCAAAGGAGCCAAAATATTTATAACATTTTCTACCTACTGCTGGAAAATTAAGCAAAGAGTTTTTTCTGTATAACTCTTAGATCTATTCACCATGATAAAATTTTTGTAGGAATGATGTATTTGATTTGTATTATATATATATATATTTTTTAAATTTGAATAAACTGATATTTTTAAATCTATATATGTTGATATTTTAGCATTTGTACATTAAATAGACTCAGAATTTTTAGAATATATTCCAGTAGACTATTTTATTTAGTGTTTTTAATAAAGCTATTAAAATTATAAATATATAAATAAATCAAATACTTGAAATTCATAATCTAATCTAATAATTGAAAAATTATGGAAGACTTAATTTTCATAAAAATGTCTTCATTAAATTATAAGACTTTTTGTAAACAAATAAAAAATAAAAGAAATAAAGACAAAGTCATGATATCATTAGAATAAAAAAATAAACTTTGTAATATAAAATTGAAACTACATAGGCTAATTTTATTGAAAATTTTATATTTACTATTTTATGTATTAATTCATAAATTTAATGACACATTTTTCTGATTTTTTTAAAAATATTTCCAATGTAATATTATATTTCAAACTTCATATAAACAATTCACAAATTTTTTATGTGTAACTAATTTCAATTATTAATGAAATCAATCAATCAAAAATAATAGAAATGTAAATATGTTATTTCTTATGAATGTATTTCAGCTGTGAATGAATTTTGATGGCTTAACTCAAAATAAATAAAACAGCTAATATTTAAATAAAAACAACTACTTTTAGATAATTACAAGCTTGTTATTTTCCAATAATAGAAGTGATCCACCTTTAATTCCCCAGCATTTGTTCTGTGCTAAACAAGAACTTTCAATCCTTTTAAAGGATCATCTTCAGGTTCAGCAAACATTATAAATTTTACAAATGTATTATACAATAGTTATCAAACAAATTTATCAGAATACATTCAAAATTTGAATAAATACACATGCTTTCAAACAAATTGATTAACATATATTTATTTCAATTTTAAATTTGAATGTGTTTTGGTAAATTTGTTTGATAACTATTATATAATTTATAATGTTTACTGAACCTGAAGATGATCCTTTAAAATAGTTTTAAATATTTTTATGAAACACAGAAGAACGATTGCTGGAAAATTAAAGGTGGATTAGTTATTTCCAATAATAGCTATTTTTATTAAACTATAAATATTTTAAAATCATACTGAAATATATTTTCTTCATGATATAAGAAATAATTTTTTTCATTGTTGACTGTAGTTTTAAATTGTAAATATAGTATTTAAAATTTATTTTATATTTATTCAAATCATTGTTCTAAAATGCTTCCTAGTGTCAAAAATATTTTATGATCGAAATACTTTTATTACTAAAATGCTATATTTTGTTTTAAATTAATCCTAATTAATTCAAGTAATAAAATATCTAAGAATATACAGAAGTATATAATATCAAAGGAATTATTATTTTTAAAAACTATATTTTTTCTCTAAACCAAATAAGCTTAGTAATATAGAAGTTATATTTTTTAATGACATTACAGGAATCTTTTTTATATACTCAATACACTTTATCCATATTTATTTATTTATAAATAGAATATGTCTATTGCAGATATCTTTCTGAATGAGAGGAAGGTATGCTTATTTATAGATTTTTTTATCTATAAACAGTATATAGCAAATAAAAATAAAAAATTTTTTGTGATAAAAGTAATTCAGCAATATTTATAGTATATATTGATAAAATTTAGTTATAAAAAATGAACAGCTATATTATAACTATAAAAGATGTATATGCAATTATCAAGAAAATTATGTGACTAAATAGTAGTATAAATATAATTTTTAATCCTCATTCAAATTTAAAACATGAAAGTTATATATTTTTAACTAAAAATATTTGTAAAAGTTAAATATAAATGATAATCCAGATATACTATGTACTATAAAATTCTCACATTGTTTTTTTATCATTTTGATTTTATCATGTTGTATTAATTTTTAATTAATTGGGATTGTTGTAAATTAAAAAAATATATATTAATTCCAATATTCAAAAATAATTGTCATAAAATTATAGTAAACCCTTCATAAATTTGAATATGATAACTTGAATTATGAAAAGTAAAATATATCTAAGTTGAATTTATGAAGGTTTATGGAGGAATATATTTATTCTTTCAAATAAATAATTATAATTTATTATATAAGACTTTTATTGATTATATATATATATTGGGTTGTTTGGAAAGTAATTTCATTTTTTTATTACTAGAGGAATTAGATGTATTTTTACCAGCCAATTTCATTTGAAACCACATTTTCATCATATACTTTGATAGCTGACATTTTAAGGCTTATTTGTAAAAAATTTTGTTTGATTCTGTACAATTGTTTTTTTCAGTGTCCCATTAAATATGGAAAATCGAAAGCATCATTTTCAGCATATTTTGCTTTTTTATTATCAAAAAATCAAAATGCTGTTCAAGCATGAAAAAAGTTGTGGTACATGTATGGAGATGTGTTGAGAGAAAGACAGTGCCAAAACCAGTTTAAAAAATTTCATTCTGGCAATTTCAATATTGAAGTTGCACCATGTTCTGGATGGCCAGTTGAAGCCAATGAAAACAAAATAAAGATACTGATTGAAGCAAACTGCCAAATAACAACACATTAAATCACTAAGAGATTAAATTTGCCAAATTGAACCATTTATGATTACTTGAAATGAATTGGTTTTGTTTCAAAGTTCAATATACGGGTTCCACATGTTCTTAAAGAGAGATGCTCTCTTTGGTGGAATTTTAAGGAAATTTTTTTTGAGCTTTTTACCAGACAATTTAACAATTGATTCAAAAGTATATTGCCATTGAGTAAACAGATTGAGTAATATCATCAAACAGAAAAGGCCAGAATTGATCAACAAAACAGGTGTAGTGTTTTACCATGATAATGCCAAATTTCACACAAGTTTGGTAATGTGTCAGAAACTGTTACAGCTTAGATGGGATGTGCTATCACACCAGCCATATTTGCCAGATCAGGCACCCTCAGATTATTACTTGTTCCAGTTTTTACAAAATTTTTTAAACTGTAAGACATTTACTTGAAATGAAAATGTCAAAAATCACTTGGATCAGTTTTCTGTAAGCAAAGATCAAAACTTTTATGGACATGGAATCATGCTACTACCAGAAACGATGGCAATAGGTATTTGACCAAAATGGTCGATATATAATTCAATAAAATATTTATTTATTATAAAAATATTGTGTTTTTTTCCATGGAAAAAATGAACTTACTTTCCAAACAACCAAATAAATAACATTCTTTATAACAGGGTCTGTACAGACCTGGTAAGTCAGGGAATAAGATTTTTAGCAGAAAAAATCAGGAAAAGTCAGAATTCACAAATACCATGGAATCTGTCTGCCACTCTTGCTCCCTTTTGATCTGAACACATTTTAAATTCAGTTCAGTATAGAGAAGTTTACGAAAACTGGAGCAACCAGACAAATGACAAGATTTGTTGCACTAATATCTCATAAACTATAGATGATGATCTAACAATTTAAATTTTGTTGGATAGGAGGTTTATGTTCATATTTAAAATGATGAGTAGGGGTGTGCAGCCATGCAGGGGGGTAGCAGTTAAACATGAACATCAAAACTTCAACACAGTTCAGCATTTGGGCGGCAAAACTTTGGATGACAAAGAGATAGTGTGTCAAAATTTGTGTCAATTTGTACAGAATGACAGGATCTACAATATTGTTTAGCAATAATAACCAATAAAATAGAATTTGTAAAGTTATAAGCCAATAACTGTGTAGATTGAAGAAAATGTTTATAATGTTGAAGAAATTGCAAAGGAAATACAAACAGAAATGTAAGAGATGTATGCCATTGGAAAGAAAATTTAAAAGGAATCTGAAAAGCCCAAACTGACTAATGCTGAACAATACAGTTTATTTAGTGAGTGTAAGAAAACTGAGTGCATCAACTTCAACACAAATATTTTGAGTGTGTTGCTATCCAAAATGATAGATATTGACTTGGAATATTATTACCATCAAGGCTTTATTTGTTTACATCTTATCCTCCTTCTAATAACACAAAGACAGATCCATGCCTTAACCTGTCTTGTGTTGTTTTTGAAAATTTTCATGTTGACCTCATTGACCTGCGTGGGCGATCCCAAATATTTTCGTGTCTGCATTGGAACATTTTTGATACTAGATGTTGCTGTGTGTCAAAATTTTTATATTAAAATTAACTTTTAAAATATAATTTTTTTTGTTTTTATATTTTTCAATATATTTATTTTGTTTGTGCAACATAAAAAAATAATTTTTAATGACACAGTAAACATGATTATTATTTAAAAAAAAAAATTGTTAGGCTTAACATCAATGAAAATTTAACATGGTGTCACAGGCAACAGAGAAGAATTTCAACATCGAATAGGTTAAACAATTGTTATTGTGTCCAGTACACAACCCTCCCAATATTTTTGACCTGCAAACAACTGGTTAATTAAAGTAGAGTTTTCAAAAACACCATCAACAACGATCCACTTTCCTGCCAAAACTCTGCTTCTCCCACTATAAGTTTTTGGGAAGGATGGGAAGAAATGTAATGACCTTGAATGGGTCCATGCTGGACCAAAAAGAGCATGCGATGAGCAATTTCTCCCTCTCGCAGAGTGTGTGATTTCTTCTGTTTAAATTATTTTGAATTTACCTCCTCCTCACTTTAAGAAAATTTTATTTTATGACATGAGTCTTTTCTTATTTAAATAAAATTTATGAATTAAATTGAATCATAAATTTTTTTATATGACATAGAAATGATGTAGTTAATTACTTACAAAAAACTTTGCATAAAATGAATTAAGTGAATAAAGTGTTTTTTTTTAATAAAAAAAAATTATATAATTATGTATAAAATGGGCTTAAATAGACATAGCTGAATATTACATAATGGAAAGGGAAAATGTAGAGACGTTAAGTCAGNAGAATAATGTAAATTAATTAATTTAATAAAATAATTTATTAAATAACTAAATAAGTAATATTTAAAATATACAAAGTGACAAATTTTAAATATCAATAATTCATACCTATAGAAAATTTCATTAGTCAATGACAATTCATTTAACACATTAATAATTATATAAATCACTAAAATTAACAATATAATTTTAATAACAACATAAAAATAAACGTAGAATCTTAATATGTTGAACATATGTTTAAAAAAAAGAAACATAATTAATTAGATCTGAATATGATCTAGATTTGCTAAATAAATTTATTATTATAAGATAAATATTCTGTTTACAGAAAAATTACATAATGTATTTTTAATTGAATTAATAATTAATATATTCCTATATTTTTATGAGTTATATACCTTTTGTATTAAGATTTTAAACTTTAATAATACTATATAAAAAATTTAAAATAGAAATATTAAAAATGTATTTAAGAAAGTAATAATATTAAAATATTAAAAATTTGTTAGGAAACAATTTCATTTTTCATATTAAATTTTTAAAATATAAAACATTTTTATATAAATTCTATAATTATCTTAAATTAGTTAAGGATATTAAGGAAATTAGAGTTATGAGAAAAATATGCATTATTTAAAAGTGAAAGTGAAAGTGAAAGTAACAGCAATCTTTTTGCATTATTTATTATACCATATGTTAACACTCATTGAAACAAAACTGATTAAATATCGAAATCACATCTAAAAAAATCAAATATTTAGTTTAATGTCATGTGGTGATATTTAATAACTACTGTAATTTTTTTATTAATAAAATAAAATTCTACTAAAAAATCATGTAAAGTTTTCTGAATTTTTTAAATAAATATTTCTGATTTATTCATTAAATTTGCCAATTATTGCCAATGATTAACATGTTACAATATAAATTTTTTGACATTATGCTTTAGTATATGTGTGTATAAAATCAACTTGGATGATATTTAATGTAAAACAATAACTTGTTGACTTTAAATAAGTTGTTTATTGGATCTTTTTTAAACCTAAAATAGTAATATCAATTTATAGAAAAGTATTTGAAAACAAAATTTTATGTTCAATATAATAGAAGAAAATTATGAATTTAAATCTTAAAATATTACTTTTATAATGTTCATTTAGCTTTCAAGTTAAAGGTTCATTGAAAATCTTTGACTTGAATCAATATTATAAATTGAAATTTCTAAATTTGTGTAGTGAAAACATTAATTGATAACTTATCTTTAAAACATAATTGAAAAACTAAATGAAGCAAAATTATTTCAGAACATTGTTAAATATAAAGATAATATTCCAAAAATATAAATGTAATANAAACTTCATATAAACAATTCACAAATTTTTTATGTGTAACTAATTTCAATTATTAATGAAATCAATCAATCAAAAATAATAGAAATGTAAATATGTTATTTCTTATGAATGTATTTCAGCTGTGAATGAATTTTGATGGCTTAACTCAAAATAAATAAAACAGCTAATATTTAAATAAAAACAACTACTTTTAGATAATTACAAGCTTGTTATTTTCCAATAATAGAAGTGATCCACCTTTAATTCCCCAGCATTTGTTCTGTGCTAAACAAGAACTTTCAATCCTTTTAAAGGATCATCTTCAGGTTCAGCAAACATTATAAATTTTACAAATGTATTATACAATAGTTATCAAACAAATTTATCAGAATACATTCAAAATTTGAATAAATACACATGCTTTCAAACAAATTGATTAACATATATTTATTTCAATTTTAAATTTGAATGTGTTTTGGTAAATTTGTTTGATAACTATTATATAATTTATAATGTTTACTGAACCTGAAGATGATCCTTTAAAATAGTTTTAAATATTTTTATGAAACACAGAAGAACGATTGCTGGAAAATTAAAGGTGGATTAGTTATTTCCAATAATAGCTATTTTTATTAAACTATAAATATTTTAAAATCATACTGAAATATATTTTCTTCATGATATAAGAAATAATTTTTTTCATTGTTGACTGTAGTTTTAAATTGTAAATATAGTATTTAAAATTTATTTTATATTTATTCAAATCATTGTTCTAAAATGCTTCCTAGTGTCAAAAATATTTTATGATCGAAATACTTTTATTACTAAAATGCTATATTTTGTTTTAAATTAATCCTAATTAATTCAAGTAATAAAATATCTAAGAATATACAGAAGTATATAATATCAAAGGAATTATTATTTTTAAAAACTATATTTTTTCTCTAAACCAAATAAGCTTAGTAATATAGAAGTTATATTTTTTAATGACATTACAGGAATCTTTTTTATATACTCAATACACTTTATCCATATTTATTTATTTATAAATAGAATATGTCTATTGCAGATATCTTTCTGAATGAGAGGAAGGTATGCTTATTTATAGATTTTTTTATCTATAAACAGTATATAGCAAATAAAAATAAAAAATTTTTTGTGATAAAAGTAATTCAGCAATATTTATAGTATATATTGATAAAATTTAGTTATAAAAAATGAACAGCTATATTATAACTATAAAAGATGTATATGCAATTATCAAGAAAATTATGTGACTAAATAGTAGTATAAATATAATTTTTAATCCTCATTCAAATTTAAAACATGAAAGTTATATATTTTTAACTAAAAATATTTGTAAAAGTTAAATATAAATGATAATCCAGATATACTATGTACTATAAAATTCTCACATTGTTTTTTTATCATTTTGATTTTATCATGTTGTATTAATTTTTAATTAATTGGGATTGTTGTAAATTAAAAAAATATATATTAATTCCAATATTCAAAAATAATTGTCATAAAATTATAGTAAACCCTTCATAAATTTGAATATGATAACTTGAATTATGAAAAGTAAAATATATCTAAGTTGAATTTATGAAGGTTTATGGAGGAATATATTTATTCTTTCAAATAAATAATTATAATTTATTAAATAAGACTTTTATTGATTATATATATATATTGGGTTGTTTGGAAAGTAATTTCATTTTTTTATTACTAGAGGAATTAGATGTATTTTTACCAGCCAATTTCATTTGAAACCACATTTTCATCATATACTTTGATAGCTGACATTTTAAGGCTTATTTGTAAAAAATTTTGTTTGATTCTGTACAATTGTTTTTTTCAGTGTCCCATTAAATATGGAAAATCGAAAGCATCATTTTCAGCATATTTTGCTTTTTTATTATCAAAAAATCAAAATGCTGTTCAAGCATGAAAAAAGTTGTGGTACATGTATGGAGATGTGTTGAGAGAAAGACAGTGCCAAAACCAGTTTAAAAAATTTCATTCTGGCAATTTCAATATTGAAGTTGCACCATGTTCTGGATGGCCAGTTGAAGCCAATGAAAACAAAATAAAGATACTGATTGAAGCAAACTGCCAAATAACAACACATTAAATCACTAAGAGATTAAATTTGCCAAATTGAACCATTTATGATTACTTGAAATGAATTGGTTTTGTTTCAAAGTTCAATATACGGGTTCCACATGTTCTTAAAGAGAGATGCTCTCTTTGGTGGAATTTTAAGGAAATTTTTTTTGAGCTTTTTACCAGACAATTTAACAATTGATTCAAAAGTATATTGCCATTGAGTAAACAGATTGAGTAATATCATCAAACAGAAAAGGCCAGAATTGATCAACAAAACAGGTGTAGTGTTTTACCATGATAATGCCAAATTTCACACAAGTTTGGNACACATTTTTAAGATTATAAAATTTCATAATAATGCAAGCAAGCATGAATATTTCATTACATACATTACAATATTTTATACTTTTTCTTTAGATATTGTTTTAATATTGTTGCCAGTACAGAATATAAGTTACTTTACATTATTCATATTGTAATAATGATTGCCTTCATTCAAAATCACATTATACATATTTTTTGTATTTTAGCACTATCTAAAAAGTAGAGTTTGTTTATGTCTTAAACAGGTTATAATCTGAAAATGTCAGATTCAAGTTGCGAATAGGATAAGAAAAGATCAGTGAGAGATAAGTATAATTGGATTGTTCTTCTGTATCCTGTACAGTACATAGGACTAAAAGTGACATCTGAAGATAAAACCATATACTTGCTTCTCTACAGGCATCATCTAAAAAAGTGCAGTAGTTACTTCATACTTTTTTAAACTGAAACAAGATGTTCACAATATGTTCTGGAATCAAAACTACAAATTCTACATCAGTAACAACATCTTATGAAATATAGTATTAGGAAAAGTGTTTTGAAAATGATGAAAACTGTATTAAATAATAATATCATTTTTTACAAAATACGTATGATCTTTCTTTAGTGTTGCATTTCATTTTTCTAAATAAAAAATTAGAAGAGTTTACTGTTCACACTAATAAAATATAAAATTTGTTTTGACATATGACCTTATTAATAGTTAAAATTTAAATTATTTTCTTAATAAACTACAAATTTCTACATATATAATTTACAATGATCTGTTAAGAACAGGAAATTTTTATAAAATAAAAAAGTATAAAAAAATTTAAAATATTCCTATTTAAATTTTTTCACTTAACTTATTTCACTTTTTTTATTTATTACTTAATTTTTCTATTTTCATAATTTATTTTTCATAGTCTTAGAATAGATATAGATATGTTCATTGAATTTTAAATCAGATTCTTGAATATGATGATATCACTAAATCTAAATTCATCTTACACCTATCTGGAGCAATGATGGATTAGCCAATAAGCAAACTAAGTTTGAAGCTCTCAAACTTAAAGGGAGATGAACAAACAGAAATGAATGTATATTAAATTTCATTTGTGCATAATAAATGATATATTCAGAGATTTCAGCATAAATGGCATTTAAGGCTACTGATATGTTAAATTGCTACTGGTTTGTCAAAAATATTTTTGCCTCTAAAGTGAAATTATTCAAAATAATAATTAAATTTCTTAAATTGTGTATGAAATATCATATTTCTAAAAGAGAATTTAAAAATTAACTGTTGTAATGATATTTTTATATAGGAATAATAAATTATTTGTATGAAAATAATAAAAATATAATAAATATTTTAATTTGTTTACTTAATTATATAATTTACAAACCTGAGAGTGGCAGACAAAGATGGCATACTGACAAGAAAAGTCAGAAACATAGAAAGGAAGACAACTGATAGAAAAACAACAATGTAGTTACAGTTGTTGGTACATTTATCTCTAGTAGCCTGTATTATTATTCCTTCACCATTTAAATTGGTAGTTTTCCCATCATGTTGGATACAGCTACAGTCATTGTAAACCTGCCAACAAGAAAGAAAAAATTTTATATAGTTAATTCTTATGATACAATTAATACTTACAATTTTCCAAATTATTAAAATATTTTATTTTAAAATGTTTTAACAAAAAGTATATTTATTGCTTATAATCAATAAATGAAGCAATTGTAATTATGTTAAAAATTAATCAAATAAATTTAATTTTTATTTGATATATTTCTTTGAATAGATCAGAAAATGACTTCTAATTTTAAAAATTTTAATCTATAAAATTTTACCTAAAATAATGCCAAATATTTTAAAAAATGTTTTTCAAAGAAATAAATTAGTGAATGCTTAATATTATACTTCATGTTAGCTTTATATTATTTTTGTTTCTTAATTTATCTTACATCATTTTTCTTTCTAGAATTCTATATTTATATCAGCAGATGTCTTACATCTGACTATAGTTGTTTTTTCTATAATGCTATCAAAAACAAAAGGATATTTTAAAGTATGATGCAGGTTAATGTTTTATGAGATCATGTTTACATTTTAGTATGCATAATTTATCATCAGAAAATTAATTTATTATGAATTTTATCTAAAATTATATTAAACATAATTTAAATTACTGTTTAATATGCTAATGCAGGTAATTAATGCATTAATAATAAAAAGATGATAGAAAAATGTTATACAAAAATATTGATTTATACTAATAGAATGGCATTTATTAATTTTTTGTATCATTTTGTTTAATTATCTTTATTAAAATACATTCTATTAGATTATCTTTACATCAAATAGAATTATTGGAATTATATAAATTCAAACATTATGGATTATTTTTAACTTTTTAATTGAATCCTCAATGAAACTATGTACAGCATATATTTAATGAAAGACTATGAGATAATTTTTAACAAATAATATTTAATTTAAAAATTAAAATTGTTTAAAAACCAATGGAGTCAGATCTTGTTATAAATCTTACTTAATAATGGATACTTGTCGTGGATGGAAATTTAAATTGTATTGTGTAATCGACCCTACTGAAGAGGCCAGAGCACCTGGCAAAATGCATTTAGGGAAAAGTTTACAGTAATAATAAAAATAATTTCTCTTTGTTGGAAACCAGTTTGTTTTTTCGACCTTTTAATTTTTGATTTTATTTTATTTTTATAAATGTTTTAGAGTTAACAAGTCACTAATCCTCCACAAGTCAGAAAGGGAAGAAAATTTAAATTTTTGTGTACTAGTTTATAGTACAATTAAGTAAGATTTAAAATAATATTTATTTTTGTATGTCATCTTCTATTGAGAAATTTAAAAATAAATAATACATTTTCTTATAAGTTTAAACAGCATTGTCATATTATAAAATCTTAAAATAGAAACATTTAAAAATTGCTTTTTTAATAACAATTTTTACATATTAAAATTTTTTATGGAAAAATTATGCTAATATAAAGTAAAAATAATCTATTATAATTTTATTAATTTCTTAAAATTTCTTTTCTTGTAATAGCCAGGGAGGTCCATAGGATCCAGTTCCCCTAAAATTGTTTTGCTATTTGTGTACTAATAATCATAACACAAATTACTTTTTTCTACAATTTGAAGTATAAATGCATTTGTATCATATAATAAAATATAATTGGGTGATATTACTGTCATTTCAAATACTGTAATAATTAATTCATAAATTTGTTTCATTATGTACAGATATCCCTCATATAACATGGTTTTGCTCTAACATGGTTTGAAAATTGGGGATATCCTCTGAACAGCATGACTTCTGGTTTTGCTCTAACATGGTTTCAGAAATCCTTCATACAAAATTTCACAATTTTTAAATGTAAACTTCTTTATTTGATATTTTTTTTATTCAAGTAAGCATGCATGTTCTCTCAAATTTTCCATCAGTTTTAGAATATTGAAATTTTCAAATTATTTTGTCAGGTTTACTTTAATGAAAACAGAGTAAATTTTTTCTTCTTCCTTATCCTAGTTTTCCTATCAACCAGGTGTCATTGTTATTGTTTTCAGACTTTAGTCCTTAATACTATCATTGTGTTTTGTTTTTATAGATTAACCTTCATATTTAGTAACGTTCATTTAAATATTTTTAGATAAATGCTATTAAACATTTTTTAACTGTAGGTAAGCAATCATTCAAAAACTGATGATCAAAATACTTTGTAGAAAGAAAATCACCCTTGTTTAACTAAAATTAATATTAACATGTAATATAGTACTTTCAATTGTGATTGTTAGACTGTTAATTAATTATTGATTGGAAATAAATTATCAATTGCTTTAATAAATATATTCTTCTTAGTAACGAAAAAGAATAATATACTTTTGCTAACCTTTGGAATGTAACCCTATGTTTTGCATTAATCCTTTCTTTTGTTTAGTATGGATTTGCATAACACAACACACTTTCAGAATGTAACTACTGTGTTATCTTGTAAATACAGGTCTCTTATTATTTATCTTATTCTTCATGTTAAAGTATATATCTTTATGTAGTTGTATTCTACTAAAATTCTACATTCATATTTACTTCCATATATATGAACATGTTTAATCAAATTTATAATTACATATAACACTTTTATTTAAATAATATATCAAGCCATATGTAATTCAAGTTTAAAATGGTTAAATTTAATCAAATAATATAATGCATTAATTTTATAACCTAAAAAATATATTGTCAATATAATTTAAGAAAATAAATTATTGAAAATATAGTTAGTTAATTACCTTAGAATTACCTGTTACAATTTTATTTCGACATCCAGCAAAACATGGTGAATAATATAAAACATTGTTAGAACCACAAACTGGATCATAATGCAAAGATGAACATTTACATTGTTTGTTACAATCATCTTGTAATGATATTGTAGAATTTGAACTAAAAATCAAAATGCAATTTATACAAATTAATAGTCAACAATATTGCATTTCTCAATCCATGCTAGATTACTATAAATTAAAAAAAGAAAAAAAAAAACATATTCTTACCTATTAGAAACAGGAACATTAACTCCAGCAAAATCTGCATTTGGACAATGCATAAAAAAAATAAATGCAAATCCCAAACATATAACAGAAGTAATTATGCAAAATTTAATTATGTCAGCACACTTGAGATTAAATTTTTTAACAAGATAACCACCCAAAAATGTTCCACCACCAGCACCAGGTACTGTAACTAAACCTTTAAAAATAAATAATTCATATTAAATATAACTATAAAATCATATTAAATAAAATAATATGAATATTTTAAATATTTATAATTTTTATATTTTAATACAATTATTAAGAAGATTTTTATTTCAAAATCTAATATTTTAATATTTAAGAAATATCATCCTAACATAAAGAATAATATATTAATCATATGCATCTCAAAAATCGAAAAACTAGCTCTAGACAATAAAAAACATGAATTTGATCCCAAGTGAGATCAGAACCCACAATCTTCAGTGACATGTGAGATGCATTAATCAACTATGCTATCAGGACACATTCATTCTGTTTATATATAAGATCATTTAACTTTAACTGAGAACCATTAACATTTTAATAAAAACTAATTATTATAGTTAACATAATTAAATAGTAAATACATATCATATAATAATTAATTTATTTTTAAAATATTAATGCAACATTTAAAACATTTTATTTATTTATTATCCATATTTTTCAAAATTAAATGCGTAGTCATTTGGTTAACATAAGCAACTATTTTTGATATTAGTCCAAATTGATAAATAGATAAGAAATTTGAAGAGGCTTGCTAAGATTGCACAATTTATTGTATCTGGCAAATATTCAAAACTCCTTATCTGAAGCAATAGAATTTCAAATAAGTTTCATTTTGAAAGGCTTCTTAATTATTGTTGAAGGAAAACATTTTTTGTCAACAGAAATATAGNTACATAATAAACTGAAACTGTAGATTTGCTTGTTTTTCATATTAGCTTTTGATATCAAGAAAAAATGAAAAAAAAAGCTGAATAGAAAAATAAACATGGTTTACTATTAAAGAAATTATATCTATATATAAAAACTGGAAAAGCAAACACTATGAAAAAATTGACTTTTTTAATATAGGATACAAAAATACAATAATATTTTCAGTTTTTATATGATTCTTTTCTATCTTCATTTAAAATAATCATTTTTTATTTTGTATTTAAACTGAATTTGAAATAGAAACAATTTGTGAACATAATTTAACAAAAAATTAATTAAATGTCATCAAAGTTCTAATTATTATTTTCTTTTTATTTCATTTATTTTTTTTAAAACAAATGATACATAATTTGAAATGGAAATAATTGCTTTACCTTCACTTGCTCCTGCAAAACTCAAAAACAAAAATGTTGGATTATAAATGAGAAATTTAAAAGATATTGGTAAATCTTTTAAAGATATTCCAAATCCTTGTTCAGCTGCTGCACTATTTTGTAATTTGTGATGCATTTCTGTTACTTTAGCTGCCTGTATCTTTGAAAATCCTACAACAATAAACATTTAATTATTATTGATAGATAAAGGATTAGAAATGTTTGATGCTATTATTGTTTAGTCTATACTTTAAAGTAAATTTTGAACGTCAAACATATGACAAGTAATAACACATTAAATAAACAATACTAGCAAGCACAATATTTAATAAAATTATGAACAGCAATTTGAACTTTCAGCTTTGAACAACAATTAAGATATAATTTAAAAAAATATATATTAAATACATTGTATCTTGTTAAAATTTAGACTATTGAAATTTTTTCCAATTTTTATTATTATGTTTAAATCAAGTAAACAACAATAACTACAAATTCAACTTTGATAAAAATCCTGCAATATCTTTAAAAACATTATAAAGAAAATTTTCTAATACAACTAAACTATTTTATCTTTTCTTCACCAAAAGTTCACACTTGGGTGATAAACTTTCAAGAAAAAAAACTGCATGAAGATTAGGATGTAGTTAAACAATGGGAAGAACAAATTAAAAGTTACAGATATAATCAATTTTTTCCCAAAAGTTTAACAGCTTAAGTTTGAACTTTTAGTGAAGAAAGAGTAAAAAGTCTGATTGTTCTAAGAAATTTAAAATAGTGTATATCTTGGAAGGTATGTCAGAAAACGTGATAAAATTTCATAACATTTATGTTACAACAAAGAAGCAATAATTCATAATTTATTTCAACTTATTTGATTGTATTCCTCCTGTAACAAGGACATTATTCCCATTTGCTAATAAAGAAATGATGATGATGATGATAATTCATAATTTATTTCAAAAAGAGATTGTTATATAATTAACTACTATTCACTTCTACAGAAGCTTTCCACACACACAATAATGCAATAAAACAAATTAAGAATATATTGTAACTTAACAATTGTAACTAAATAAAACTGAATCAAATTAGTATTATAATAGATTGAAAGTAATTGATTATCTATTATCATTGAAACTGTGCATGAAACTAAGGTCATAGTAAATTAAAAGTTATATTAATTTGCTAGATATTGAGAAAATTTATAAAATATTTATAATTAATGAAAGTATATATTATCAGATGAAATATTTAATATTTTGACTCACCAACCAAAAAGGCAGCTTTGCTTGCTGGCATTGTAAATTGTGATTCAATAATTTTTGGTAAAAATGTTGCTAATCCTGCTAGTAACATACCTGCATAATTATAATTTAAAGATTATATCAACTAATTTGTTCTATTGAAAACAGTATTGTTATTTTTTGTCACACTTAACTAATAAATAAATAAATATATATATAACATATATATATATATATA
>NW_019385014.1:84704-88683 GCF_000671375.1 Centruroides sculpturatus | reverse complement strand
TTTATTTATTTATATTTAATTTATATATAAAAGATTTTTTTAAATGTTCTAAGTGCCATCCATGAATTACACATACAGTTTTTGAGCAATTTTTACCCTTTCTCTCCTTGTGCATGCATGATATACTTTTGGCAAACTCCCTCCCCTGAATTGAAGAAATGATCCAAGTTCTGAAGACATTTTCTAACTGATAGATTATTCACATGAATAGTATGGTAAAAAGGCATATGCCACTAACACCACTAAAAAATTGCAGTAGATAATGTCTCAACTTTTTTCTTCCCATTGTTTCCAATGGGAAGAAAAAATTCAACTTTCAACAAACACCTCTCTCTTTAAACTGTACACATGATGAATGACCCCTAAATTATAGGATTTCATAACTTTAATCAATATTACATAAACATATGTAACAATTTAAAAATAACTAACCAATTTCACTAGATAATTTAATGATAATAAATTTTTGTAGTAAATGATTCTTCAAATTATGAAATTTGATTTAATTTTTGAATTTTTGCAATTTATATTTTTAATTATAGTTAAATTCATAAATTGTAATTAATATATTAAGGATCAATAAATTTTTAGTTTCTTATATAAAAAATTTTCTAATGTAAATGCAATTCAAACTGCTTTTCTTTATTTTTATTTTGAAAAAAGCAATTTAAATTGGATTTAAACTTGAGAAAATTCTTTAAAAAAATATATTTTTTTTTGTGTATTTTGATTTATAATTTTTTTTTATTTTCCTATTTTAACAATTAGCATTATAATTGCTTACAAAATAATTAGTATTAGTATATTGCTTTATAATTTATATATGTACATATAATTTATTTATTAATAATATATTTATTGAAATTAATATCACAATAGGGTACTATTTTGTATTTTTAATTTTATCTTCTCGATTTATTATAAATAAATTAAAATTCTTTAAGTAAACAAATAATATAGATAACTGCACAATAATCTGATAATCAGTTTTTTTTTTGGTACATAATAAACTGAAACTGTAGATTTGCTTGTTTTTCATATTAGCTTTTGATATCAAGAAAAAATGAAAAAAAAAGCTGAATAGAAAAATAAACATGGTTTACTATTAAAGAAATTATATCTATATATAAAAACTGGAAAAGCAAACACTATGAAAAAATTGACTTTTTTAATATAGGATACAAAAATACAATAATATTTTCAGTTTTTATATGATTCTTTTCTATCTTCATTTAAAATAATCATTTTTTATTTTGTATTTAAACTGAATTTGAAATAGAAACAATTTGTGAACATAATTTAACAAAAAATTAATTAAATGTCATCAAAGTTCTAATTATTATTTTCTTTTTATTTCATTTATTTTTTTTAAAACAAATGATACATAATTTGAAATGGAAATAATTGCTTTACCTTCACTTGCTCCTGCAAAACTCAAAAACAAAAATGTTGGATTATAAATGAGAAATTTAAAAGATATTGGTAAATCTTTTAAAGATATTCCAAATCCTTGTTCAGCTGCTGCACTATTTTGTAATTTGTGATGCATTTCTGTTACTTTAGCTGCCTGTATCTTTGAAAATCCTACAACAATAAACATTTAATTATTATTGATAGATAAAGGATTAGAAATGTTTGATGCTATTATTGTTTAGTCTATACTTTAAAGTAAATTTTGAACGTCAAACATATGACAAGTAATAACACATTAAATAAACAATACTAGCAAGCACAATATTTAATAAAATTATGAACAGCAATTTGAACTTTCAGCTTTGAACAACAATTAAGATATAATTTTAAAAAATATATATTAAATACATTCAGATAATCAATTTCCTCTAAATGTAAAAATGATATTACATCCCATTATAATTTTAATAAATATATTTTTAAAATTTTACTTAACTTTTAAAATGTTTTCATTTTATTTTTTTTTTTATTGATATTTCATGATTTATTTTTAATATAAAATAAATCATGAAAATTAAAATACATATTAAAAAAATATAAAAGTTCTTGATTTTGAATGCTTTTGTAATTTATTTGTCTTATAATTTTGAATTGCTCTTAAAATTATTATTCAAAAACAAAAAACTTTTTAATTAAATTCAAATTCATTGAAACTTTAGAAGAAAATAAAATCAGTTGTTTTTCAAAAGTTGATTATACTCCTTGAAACTGATACAGTAATTGCTTTATGATATGCCTTTAAAATAAGCATCAGATTACCATAACAAAGTTTGGTTATTAAAATTCTACTTATTTATACTCATAAATATTTAGAGTTAAGTCCATTAAATCTCTAATATTACAGTTTTTAAAATATTTATAATTTTTTTCTAAATATTAATAACCATGATAAATATTCTTAAATATATTTTGCAATTAGATAAGTAAAATATTCAATTAGATAAATTTTTAAAATACAATGTATGTTTTGTAAAATATACAAATGTCATAAAAATTCTTATAACAATAACTTCATTTTAAAATTTAAGTTTAGTAATTAATTAATCATAATTGCATATTTCCTGTTTAATAAAATTGGAATAAATAATAAGATTATTCACGTAAATTTCCTATAAAAGTTTTGGAATTAAAAAATAAAATTTATGCATTTCAATTCTATTTAAATAACATATTTAATAGCATAAAAGAAATGTATCTTAAATTCAAAATGATGAACTTTGTCGTAATTTTAAACACTGCTATGTATATCAAATGAATTAATAATGTTTGACTAATCTATACTGATTAAACTAATTGCATAATTATTCAATAGGATGTGCAAGTTAAAAAAATTTGTTAAACTACATAATTTAAAAACTATTGTAAAATAAATTCATAGCATAACCTTTTTATAAAATTTTATTTTATTTTTAATATACAGTATCTACCATAGTATATCTTAATTAAAAGTATTATTATCTAAAAAAGATTTAGATTTAGTATTTATTTCTAAAACATGTTTTAAACATTTTATCATTGCTAAATTTAAATAAATGTAGAATGTACAGTGTGACTCAGAATAGCAAGCAATGCAACATTAACTCCATACACATTGCCAAATGGATCTAGGTTCAAATCCTGTTCAGATCCATCCTTCTGGCTAATTGGTTAACCATACAGTGACAAGCTAGCAGCTGTTGTGATCTATGGTAACAGATGATTAATTAAGTGCTGACATTATTGTGTGTCTGCTGATCTAAAGTAATTTCAGGAAAAATAACAAATGGAAGAGAAATATATATAAGCTTATATATTAATAATCAATATAAAAATTATCTATAATCAAAAAATATCATATGGGTTTTTAAATACATTTTCATATTAAATATGAAAATATTTCAAGTTAAACTATAATAATTAATTGGGCTGAAAAGGTTTTTTTTTATTATATATTTTCTCAGCAACAAATTAAGGTGTTTTATTTTTATGTATAATAATTAATTTGAAATCTAATATTGAAATAATTATTTTTAGAAAATTTATAAATCAAAAATAATTTAAAGTCAAAATGTTAAAGTTTTGAACTTTTATAATAAAATTCAAAAATTATATTTGATAAAAATAATGTAATAATAAACATTCTTCATATATAAATACTAAATGTTATTCATCTCTTAAAAATTACTAAAGATCAATTCAATTAATTTATTTTGTCTGTAAATTCAAGGTAAATATTACCCAGTAAAAGTAAACCTTTGGATATTCATCTTCACTGGTTTCTTATTATTTTATTATTGGCTATACACAGGTCTTAGTGAAAGATTATATTTAAGTTATAATAAAAAATTTTTATTTGATCTTACAATGTTTAAAAGTTATCTATCCAAATAAATGCAAGAAAAGTAAACAAAATATTTTTAATGTAATATAAGAAGATTGTTTTTTAACTTAATTTAAAATAAAGTTTCCTGTATATATATATAAATAAATAAAGAAAAAATATTATTTTATTCTATGTGTGTGTGTG
>NW_019385014.1:0-84521 GCF_000671375.1 Centruroides sculpturatus | reverse complement strand
ATATACATATATTATAAAAATTATTTTATTCTATATATATACATAGAATAAAATAATTTTTTTCTTTATTTTGTTGTAGGGAAGTTCACAAACATATATAAAAAATTAGAACAAAAGAATAAATTGTTTAATTTAGGTGATGTTTTATTTATTTAAACTTTGTATTAAAATATTTTCCTCTTTATGTTCCAATGAAGTTCTAAAATAAACTAAGTATATGTAAAGATTAAATATTTTCCTGGAAGTTTATATAATCTTTTCTATAATATTTTAATACTGTATTAAAATTTATTTATTATATAAAATTTTAATCTATATATACTATAGATTAGTGAAATTTATAAACAATTATTAAAAATGTAATGATCTGAAAATTAATTATTATTATTATAAATAAAAAATTTGTGATAAAATTAGTTTTATACTTGGTTAAATAATGTTCAATAAACTTATTTTCTATTTCACACTTTATTAAACACAGTTTTTAATAAACTTATTTCAAAATTAGTATCTTAACTAATGTTATTTTCTTATTATTATTAAAAATATTTTTTAACAATAATTTCAACTTTTTAATTAATGTATCATTAATTTTTACACTGTGTTCCTAATTAAATATTTATCATCATATCCTCCTTTCATCTATTTCAGACACATAACTCATCATCAAGTAATTAATTTCTTGCTTAATCTTTTGAAAATTAATTAGCTTTAATACTATATTGCTTTTGTTTATATCCAATTATTTTGAACTTCAATTAAAATCATCAGAATCCAATAAGAAAAGAGTAATATGATATTGATACCCTTAAGCTTGCTTATTTATTTGAAAATCCTATCCAAAATGCAAATTATAACAAAAACTGCTGTTTTTGTTTTAATTTTTTCTTTCTATGGAAATGAATAAATATTAAATCTAAATAGTTAAGCTTATATGAAACAACTACATATGGAAAACACTATATTTAAACAATTAACTTGTTTCATTTAATTTTTTAATTAACATTTATTTTGACTTTTTAATTTCCAATTTTGTAAACAAACTAAAGATGAAAATTAATTATAGATAATATGAATTTTTGAATATATTCAAACTAAAAGACAATTCAATTTTTTTTTTAAACTTAAAAAAACTTAAAACTTTATTTTAAAATAGTATTTTATATTTATTTTAAGCATCAAAGTATTTATTAACTTTTAAAATTAAAGTTCATAGTATGATTCATAATTCTAAAAATTAAAAATTCAAGTGTCATGTATACATTGTGCAATATGTATTATAAAATAAATGATTTTCATTTTAAATAATTATATATAAAACTTTATATTTGTGGTAGCCAGGTGCTAACATTTACAATTTCTTGAAGCACTAGCAAATTGTCATTTGTTTCAGAATATTTCTAGAGTTTCTGGTTGGTTTTTGAAATGTTAACCTAGTTTTTTCAGATGTTAAAACAAGTGTATAATTCAACATTTCTCTGACGCAATTAAGCATTTCGTGCAATATCAATCTAACAGCTTATTAGCTTCTGGTGCAAAACAGAACCGCTGAATATTTCCCACTTCTGTGTGTTTTAACGAATGTGAACTAAATTAAAATACATGCCGTTTTAATAAATATCTATAAATTACAACAAAATAATATTAATAAATAATTAATTATTTTTGTAAGCGTAATAATATTTTGAATTTAAGAATATTTGATGACTGTAAAATATAAATGAAATAAAATACATAAGTAACTTAAAATTACTATTTTACATTCAGCGAAAAAGTTTCGAAATTTGGGTTCCTTCCAAAATTTTTTCTGACCACGTTTCTAGATGATATAACCAAAAAAAAAAAAACGGAGATGAATGCCATATGATAAATAAACTATACAAAAATCAAACTGCATAATTGTTATTTATAGTAATTTTAGTTGCAGACTTAATAAATCCTGAAGAAAGTAATGAAAAAAGTAATGTTGGTAACAATTCAACGTAATTTTATTTTCTAACGCTTGAAGCGCTTTGCTTTACTGTAGACTACACGGATTGAGTATATAGGAAGTGAGATGATCTGATGGCCCAGGCGATTAAAGTGTCAGCCTACCGCTTTGGGGCAGAGCCGGAATCAAATCCGAGTGAGCAATGCCAGAAATTTTTTATGGATAATAGTCCGGATACGTCAAGCCTCGTCTCTTTCCACCCATCCGCTGCATCATGCGTTCGGCCGAACCCACGATAAGTATGGAAAAATGGTCCTCTTAGTGCCCACACGGCAGAAAAAGCCAAGAAAAAAAAAGGAAAACACAAAATATGTAAAATTATCATCGAGAACAAGTATCCAAGAATCTGCATGTTAAAGTATACATATATTCAGCTGTTTTGTTTTAGGCTCTATGCTAAGCCATTAGACCAGGGGCACCAGCGCTGATCAAAACATTATACAAAATCAAAACGATTTTATAAAGGCTACGTGTCTCTCGCCCTGTTGCGACAACACCTCCATATTACATAGCTACGACTGGCACTGCGTTAGACATTACACGAAATGGTTAGTTTTATTAGACAGATGCTGAAACCAGGTTAGCATTTAAAAAACTCGCAGAAACTAGACAGATTCTGAAACAAATGTCTATTACGGGATATGCTAGCACTTTCAAGAAATAGCTAGGCACTTTTTGAAATGGCAAATTTTAGCATGTAACTACACTATATAATTTTTTATAAGGCTGTTTACCTGGTAAAACTTTTGGAAAAGAACAGATGGGAATTGCAATAAGTATTCCAAACGCTGCTGAAAACAAAAATCCTATCCACCACGCTCCCACCCATACACTGCTTGAAGGTGTTAATCCCAATCTAAAATATAAATGTTATTTTATTTTTTCAAAATAAAAATGGATTTATAAAAAATTAACTTAATTACTTTCAAAATTACATTAATTTTGCATATAGATTTCAAAATTATGTATTACAATAATAAACCATATAAAAAACATGCGTATTTTTTTATAGGTTTATTATTATCTATGTTTATTTCTAAATTTTTATATACAATAAAAAAATGTCAACTAATATTAGAAAAATTCTTGTAGAATTAATAAAAATAAAAATTATTTTATTTACAGATTTGGTGTTTAAAGCAATGAGATTAGGCAGATACAGTTTAAGAGCCATATGGTTCTTTAGCTATTTTTGTACATTCAATTCTTACATTATCCAGTTTTATATATTTCAATTACGAACACCATTGATATTTTTATTAAAATAATGCAAAAAATATCTAATTTCCTAGCTGCAATACTTACTCTTCAGGGTCAACATTGATATCTGTATAAAATTTTAATAGCTGTCCCCCTAATAAATATCCAATTGCTGGTCCAAGTATCGCCATTGTATAATAAATACCTGTAAATTATTTTTGATAAATTAAGTTTTTAAACAGAGTTGGATAAATGAAAGTTAATTATGAGAAATGAAAAACATTTTCATTACCAAATATTAAATTTAACTAATTAAGAAGTAACTTTAATTAATTAAAGATTTAATACATTAATTAACTTAAGTGATCAATTATATAATGTTATATTACAAGTAACAATTAGTAAGAGGAGACTTTTCTCCTTCAAGATGAGATATAGGAGATGGAGGTGATTAAACAGTGCCTGCTGATTCATTAAATTGTTTGTGTTTCACTATTAATTTAAATATCAAATGAAGCTTTCCACAAATACTGAAAGATTTTTAAAGTAATAAATTATCACACTGCTTAGAAAAATTAATAAAATTATTTATTTTCAAAAAAATTATATTAAATTAGATTAATTAATATTGGTTCAGTAAAGGAAAATAAATATCGTTAAATTTTAGAATAATTATTAACAGTTTTTCTCTCAAGCTTGAAAATGAAAACATGCTTAATTTTCTTCACAAAACTATTTTTCTTTTTTCTTTTTTTTAAATGATTGTTGAAGCATCTTCACTAAAGAAACTGAATGAAAAGTCATCCATCACTTCCTCACTTCAATAAACTTGACAATCTCTTAACTCTTTCTATCTTCATTTGTATGCATCTTAAACTTTCAACCTTCTCCAAACATCCCATTGATGATGTTAATCTATAGCAGAAGGTGAATAAAATTGAAATGGAAAGTAAATTCAGTTGACTAACATCCCTGAAAGTGTATATGTTCAACAAAAGTAATTGAAGTTGGTTTTTCTGTTGCTGTTAAGAGGGGAAGGGGATGAAGAATAAGTCTGCAATCTGTCATTGAGTAAAACACGTGACATGTATACAGCTGTGTAGCGCTAAAACTCTCTCTCTCTCACAGAATTGACATGTTGTACATCGCAAACCCGGTTGAATATAAATTTACAAGGAAAATTCTACACTGGAAAATTGTATAATACACGTTTACACGTATAGGAATTATGGAAATGCTAGCGGGTTACGTACAGCAGGAACTTGTCAGTGTTCTTATATCAACACTCCCACAACAAATCAACGCCCTGCATCCCATCCATTCATCTACGTCTAAAATCCCTTGGCACTCAATTTATCTTCTAAAGGACAACTGCACCGATTCTCCTCACTTCTGGATATTTAGAATTCAAATATACTTTGCTTATAAGGTACAAAAAACAAAACAAAAAAAAAACGAATTTTCTCTTGGGAGGTGTACCTTCATATTTTTAACTTTTTTAACTCTCATACTTCTTGAGTAACATATATATATATACATCTTATATATTTTATTAAGGCAGAAACGTGTTTGTGATCTTAAACAGGATTAAATTAATTTTTTTTGTCTGTTATGTACAGTATAAATAATTAAAACGGCAACTTCAAATATACAAAAATTCATGTTTTGTATTCAATCTAGAGCAAAAAAGCCATCAAAATTTTTCTTGGCAACTTATCCAAAGTAATAGGCACTTAAATCTAATTTAAAGCACGTTTTAACAATTAGTATTTATCCTATGAAAATATCTAAGCTTGCTTTTATAGCATTCCTTAACGATTAAACTTTTGTCGTCGTTAACATTGACCTTTGCCCAGTTCCGAATTTTCATTCATCTAAGTAATTAGCGTGCCTATCATCCATCAATTAAATAATCGTTACAATTACGTTCCTCGTAATAGAAGTGTGAGTTTACATGTTCATTGCATAACACAAAACTATTGAGCCTTGTGGTTAAGTGACTCAAATTAATGTACTCAGAATAATTATGACAAAGTGCTAGTCAGAAGTAAAAAAAAAAAAAAAAAAAAGATAATTTACCATCCTTATGTTTCTTTGTTGTAACTTGGTGTTAGCTTTTTTTTAACGGTGAGGGTTTGTGAAGTGTTTTTTATGTGTAAAGATGATAGAGACTGAGTTTGACAGGAGGCGGATGTTTCCATTGTCTTGCACTCTCCCACTTACCTCTTGTCTGATAAAATTATTTACCTGAATTTGTCCAATAAATAGATTAACTTTCTAAAACATACGCGTCAAAATCTATTACCTATGTTTCACAAAGGAGAGTTTTTTAGCAGTTCAGACAACTTACAGAGGTTTTTTTGTCCGTACGCGAGTTTTACATTTAATATTGACTAAATTAGAATCGTTTATAGTAATTGTTTTACTTAATTATTTTTTATTTTATTATAAGCGCAATAAATCTTTGAAACTAAGCTGTAACTTGCACTGTTTATTATACACTAGAGAGGCTACAAATGTCGACTGTAACAGTAACAGGTAAAGTATTTGAGCAACTAAGCTCTATTTTACACGAAGCTTACTTTCAATTTAATAACGAATTATCAATATATAAATAAAAATGATCTTACCTATATATACAGATGACATCTTCGTAGGAACATTTTCGTCGAGATAAGTACATCCTAGTGTGTAAAATGGGGAAGCTCCTGCCCCGTGTAGTAACTGACCCAGAAAGAAAATGTATTTATAGTTAGATAGAGTGGATCCGACTACGTTTTTACAGTCCACGTTCTGTCCACCACCACATAAAAATTCTTGCTCTTGACTAAAAGAGTACTGTCCCGCTATAAAATGCGGCAAAGTAAATACAAAAGAACCTATGGCTAAAACTAGTACACCAATACCCACGAAAAGGGGTTTACTCCGAGATCCACCCAAATAACTAACCGGAACTAGACATAAAAACGAAGCAATATCGTAACAACCAGCGATTAGTCCAGTTTCGGTACTTTTTAATTCGTAACGTCTCTCGATAGTAGTTATGACTACATTTATGAATCCGTTTACTATCAGCCCTTGTAGGGCGCCCGCCCAGCACAGCCAAAACAGAACCCAGCGTGGAGTGCGGAAGCGTTGGATGCATTTGGGTCTCAAGAATCCCCATCCACAAGTTCCACCATCGTCTTCGCTGTTAGATTCGTCCCGATTGCTAATAGTTTCTGTTACTGCCGAAGAACCACCGGCCGACTGCATACTTTCTGTAGAAATTGTGCATACTAAAGGCTCTTGGCTTCGAGATTCGGGTATGTTGTCGCCGTAACTCGCTACTGCTGGATCACTAGAATCACGTGGCACCAGAGTAGCCATCCTGGTCTCCTGTAAAACAGTTTAAAAAATTATAAAATTCCTAAAATTCTCGTTAAATGGATCAATTTTACTACAACTTTAAAAAAAAAATTGTTTCGGAAATAATTTCTAACAGGCAGCGCTAGAGTCGATTACGTCGAAGTTTTTTAGCCTTCTTTTTTTTATTTCTTCCTTTCGACCCTCGTAATTTTCTTATTCTCTTGGCGTGGTGCTTTAATTGGGGGTTTATTCTGTAGACACTGTCACTGACCTCTAGAAGGAAGTGTAACTATGCCTATCTCACACAGTTTAAGAAGGTTTTTTTACGGTCTTACAACAACAGGTATTGCGCGTTACATTTAAATATTCTAAAATTCTCGGTAATTCATTGTCGAATCATCAATTTGACTCATTTTAATTATGAAAATTTAACTTTCACACTTACAACAGAGATCAAACAGGTTAATATTTCTCTATTGGGTTTCTAAATAGTTATCGTAAGAGGTACTGTACATTGATGAAATATGCTGACTAACAAAGCTCCCGTTTATCGTTAAGCGAATGGCGATAAGAAACGGAAGTTAAACTTTTTTTTAATAGCTTCTTTCCTATCCAATATATATATATGATCTTACTACGTTTATTAACAAATATGCTAAATTATTGTTGTTATTATTTTAGTTAATTTTCAATTTACAAAAAGAACAAGAAAAACTGCGTTACCATCGTTGATGACGAGCCATTTTTCTCGTTATTTTTTAAATATTGCTTAATATTAAGTTATTATATTAATATGAGCAATATTAATATTAAGCATATTAATATTGCTCAGTTTTAAGAAACAAATAAGCATTACAACATATTTAAATAAATTCCAATTTTAATTTTATAGAAAAAACTAAGATTTTTTGAAAAATTTTGTTCTAATTACGCCATAGAAAAAGTGGAAATTCCATCGGCTAGAAATAGGAAAGTGCTATTTTACGCGACACTTTAAGGGCTTCTATTGATTTATTCATAGCCCTGGATAATTTTTAAATCAATTTATCTTTGACAGCAAGTAAATCCTATTAAGGGTGTAATGGGCTGTGTATTCTCTCTTTTTTAAGATATAATTATTCCCGCTCATAGAATGCCCAGCTTCTAACTTGAATTAATTTCTAAAAATTAATGTATTCAATGAAATATATTCTAAAAATTTCATAAAACACTTACGTAGAGCGAGAAATATTTTAAAAAATTCATTTTATTTTTCTTTTAGGTTAACTTACATTCAGTTTGGACCACATTTTTTGGACTTTCTCATTTAAGATAAAGGAAACCAAAGTGGGTAGAGGCATTAGGATCCAGGATAAAATGGTGGGATCTCGTCCGTTCCCTAGAGTCCAACCTTATTTTTGTTGGATTATTTAAACATCGAGAAAGAAAGTAACATTTTCTAAAATGATAAGATTTACTTTAGGACAATATCAATACAGATTTATAGGAGAAAAAATATATCGGTTCCATCACGTTTTTGACTAGAATTTCGCTTTTCTTCCAAAAGAATTTTTGACGTTTCATCTATTGCCAGATTTATTGTCATATTCTTCTATATCTAGAGAGATTTTCTTTGGGGAAATAAAAGCTTGGACGTTGTAAATATCTAATTTAGATCATGACATTTTTTTCCTCTTTTTTCCCTTGGTTCTTTATTGAACATCTCATCTAATCAGGCAATTAAGGCGAGTGGGTGGTAATTTTTTTTATCTCTATATCTTGGGGAAGAATCACGATTGTAGCATTAGTGGGTGTTACAGTGCTGACTGGTTCCTAGCTCCATTAAGTATAAAACCGAGGTTTGACATTTGAGTTCGTGATGAGAATTTACTTGACATATTCAATGGAGAGAAAGAGATTGTGTTTCAACTGAGGAAAAGAGACCAATCTCTCTCACTACACGTGGCGAATATTAAGACGTTTTGTTATTTCCAGTTATAATGCTAAGGAAAAAGAACCACAAACTAAAAGTTTTGTATCATGATTTACTTTGAATACATAACTATAAAATATTGCTTGAATATTTTTCTGTGTTTCTGTAAGAATAATAATAATAATAATCTTATTTTTCCACAGAATTTTGAACGGTATCCAGAAAAGTAAAAGTTAAATATCTTCACTTTAATGTAAAAATTCCGCAAGAGATGCAATAAAATAGGCTTATAAAGGTATACAAAATTGAATTTCTACGTGCAGCAAATCTTAAATAACCAATCACAATATTGAATTAAATTCGATTTTAAGCTTTGTTAGAGTCAATAAATCGTTAAAAATACTAAAAAGTTCAATATGATTTTCATTAGAACAAAGCTTACAAAGCCTTAACCAATAATTCGACTTTAAGGCGCATAAAATCTCTTAAAACCTATATAAAAATCCGTTTGGTATGACTAGAAAACAAATCCGAGCCAGTTGAAGAGAAAAAGCAACAAAAATTCGATTAAGCCAAAAGTTAAAGAGTCTACTTCAACTCTAAATAATCGCCATCTTTCCAGAAGCTAAGTAGAGTCTATTGTGAATCGAGAGCCAAGAAGATAAATCCTGGATGGTGCAACTACAGTTTTGCTGAGTCAGTAAAGATAGCGCTGTACAAAATGAAACTATGAAATAACTGAAAATTTTTTCTAAAAATATAATTATTTAACTCATTCTGTATGTTTTGTTAATATCCTTAATCGAAAGAAGCTATCTAGACACTCAAAATATGTCAAGATGAAATAGTTTATGTCCGGAAGAAGTGGTGCCCCTAACGACTTCAGACAGAAAAACATAGTTAAGACAGACGGTTGATGATCTCTTCAATTGCTGTAATTTTTTTGCTGTTTTGTTAGAAAACTTATGTTTCTACCTGCAGTTTCGTCTTTTCTTCCTCGTTATGTTATTCTTCTTTAATCAGTAATAAACTCATAACATGTAAAAATGGTACTTCTTTCGTGTCAAGGTCATCAAATTATCATTTTCCCATTCACTTATATGAGTCTAACGTCCTTGGCCCTCGGAAGAGGTTAAGGGTACTTTTTTGCAGCTGTTGTTAGGGCCTATCATTTAGTATTTAGATCCATCTTAGTTTACTATAAGTTACTATTTTAAGAAGCGCCTTTAATTGAAACGCTAGTCGCGTGTTTCCGGGATATTCCTCATAAAAAAAAAAAATAAGAAGAAGAAGATGATGAATATTATATCCAACTTTTCTTATTTAAATAAATAAAATTTATTCTGGAAAATTTTCGCAGATGCGGGCCACCTGGTCAGTTAAAGGACCGAAGAGGAAATTTTTCAATGAAAGGATTGTATGATGTTTTCTTGCGAACGACATTGAGACTTACAGCAAGCAACATGAAACGGGACGATATACTAAACTTGAATGGGCTATTGTAGCTCGGTGCATCCTTCCTTCGTTAATAAATTATTACAATACCATTTTTCATATATCAGCCTTGTGTTGTAAAAAGAAAAACTCTCCCATCTCGCCTGGAAGGAAGAAGAGGCTTCGCAGCTATCAACGAACAATAGTACGATGGCAGATGTCTTTAAATTCCATTAAGCCCTCCTTCAAGCGACAATAGCAGAAGTATTTTAAATAAACTTCTTTATTGGACTGTCACCTAGACCCCCATCCACCTGTTCTTTGTTCAGATCCAGGTGACAATTCGTAGGATCAATATTCGATTTATCAGCATTTACTTTTATTCCTCTCAGTTAACTTTACATCATTAAAATTATCGAAGGACTGACACATGATTAATGAATGGTGGAAAATGGCTGATTATAATACACCATCTTAACGCGATAAAAAGCGTGGGTTAATGATGACAAATATGAAACTATGAATAATTTATTCTACTTGTGTCATTAAGTGTCATATTTGACTAGAGTCATTGCTGCAGAATTGGGGAGCTTCCACCCCAACAAGGGATTCACCGAGGATCAACTTTACTGAGAGTGACACATGCAAGTACCATCTATCACAGTCACTAGAAGGTTCCAGTCACTACATCAGTCACATCTGCTGTCTAGGACTTTTTTATTCTTTTTTTTTCTTAAAGGCCTCGTGCACAATGATAGGAATTCAGACCATTTGAGGGTATACAACGCTTTTAAGATGCTTCACTATTTTTTTCTTTTTTTAATTCGATTGCTATTGTTGTTGGGTCCCTGGGTGCTATTTTTCACCACAGTGGGTGTAATGTTAGCATACTCCGGGAGGTCATTTAACTGTGTAGACTTGATAAAACATAGGAAGTAATTTCCTGTTCCGATATCGATATCCTCCCCTATGATTCAGAGCTGATAGTTTTCTATAGATTTCCTTTTTTGTACCTAAGAAGGGCCTCTTGTTTAGAAATGCTAAACTTTTCAAATTGGTTTTCGTTGGTCTAAATAAAGACCCTAGTTCTTCACCCTAGTTTTTTATGGGTTTATAATTGGGAGAAAATCAGTTGCGTCACCTGTCAAATGAAGATTGTAGGCGACAATAGCCGGAGGCATTCATCCGCAAAAGTATTTTCTCCGCTCATCTAATAAAGCGGACATTTTATTAGGAACTTTCTTGTTTCCAAGGCAACATCCTGTGATTCATAGCAAAACTATACAATGCAATTTGTCAGATGGAGGATTCCATTCGCACACCTTGGTAACAAGTAACGATAGGTTGGAAGTAGAAATACGCATTATCTTTTAAGGTTTCTCTCTATTGTGGGCGCCATATAACTAAGATTGTGACGTGTTTACATACCACGATAGAAAACGTATAGGTTCAAGAATGACCATAATATTCAGCCGTCTAAAAAATTTATCAAAGAACTTTTTTTATCATATTCATTAATAACAAATTGTTTTCTTTTAACATCAAAAATAAACATTATTCTTTACTTTCTTTGATCTTTTAATGGTCAGAACTAAAGATATGAGGGGTATTTACCTACAACAGTAGGGCGATACAGGTTAAACATTCGCTACAATGGAGATCCCATTTGACAAATGAGCGGTTTTGCGATAAACTACACAGCGTTTATTAATGATGGATGTTATATTCTTAATATTTAAAATAAGCATTATTTCTGTAAAGTTATACCGAGTCTGAAAGTAATGCGAGATATATACACGCTTCGAATAGGAGATACAAAGAGATCCAACGTTGTAAAATCTAATAAATGACCACTTTTACAATAAACCATTCGCCATTTATTAATGGATAAGTATAAGCTTCGTAATCTTACAGGAAGCACGTAAATTTGGAAAATATTAGTTTACCTTCAATGCCTTAGTAAAAAGCGTTATCGGTGTAGTTCGGGACAAGTAAAGGTCCCATTTAGGCTCTTTTTTTTGTCCTCCCCACTGGGCCATTATTTGTTATGCCATCTTGCCTTGTCATCTTCACCAAAGAAGATAGGTTATCGCCAATCTTCAATGATACTTCCCAGGAAATCTTTGTGAAGCAGTAATAAAAGAGAATTAAAAGACAATTGATCGAGTCGTAATGGTGCGAAACACGATATAAAATACGCTAAAGAGATGCACAATTTTAAATTATTACATTCTGAAAAAAGAAGGTAAATTCTGAAAATTTTCCGAGTTATCAGCCGATGGAAAATCATAAATATGGATTAGTGCGATTAGCTGATTGTTTGGGAGGAAAACTGTTGTAGAGAAAGGAAATTATTTGAGTAGCCTGACAGCTTCTTGATTTATATTCCAGATTAAACCAATCTGTGGGAGTAAATATTGTTCCCTCTTCTCTTCATTTCATCATACAGATTGAAGTTCCGTGTTGTAACGTTTCTGCTGCACAAACCCCTACATAGATGCGGTTCTTATCTGGATAATTTGATAAATGAGAATTTTCGGTGGTTTAGTAATTTTCCAAATGCATTGTTTCGTCTTTAAGAAGTAAATAGGGGTTACGCGGTAACGCTCTTTCTTCCACCGACTTTGAATCTAAATAAGGTGTAACTCATCAACACTCTCCGTTTAATCTCCATTAAAATTGGTTTTTCAGTATTTTTTGGTGTCCATCGGGAGTTGGGAAGTAGTGAATGGTGGGATCATCATCAGCAGGCCACCAACGGTGCACCTACCTACCTAATCGCTTAAGTAAACATCATCTGCTGTGCCAAGGGACAACTGCCTTCTCGACAGTGTCAACTTTTAGTGTATTCCGAATGTTGACACTCGCCGCTCCGAAGGCTTTTGTCGCTTTTTACACGGCCACGTGTCGATAAAGTCCTCTTTGCACGGCAATTAATTTTCAAAGAGTTTCTGATTCATAGCCTCTCTCTCTCTCTCACTCTTCCACAATATAGGCGATAGACTTTTATAATTGTTATCCGCTCGGAGCTTTGTATAAGAGTATATAGACTGATGAAGTTTCCTAAATTAATGTTAAGACGGAGCCAATACATGCCAGATAGATGATTAGTGTTTAAAAAAATTACAGATGAAGCAAAAAAAAAGGTGAATGACGTCATGATGTGTGACACCACCGTTGGACTATGGCCCACACCGTGTAATCTCCGGAAAATTGGATGCTCCCAGAGGAGAAGAACAAGCCGCAAAACCATCCCCGTGCACCCCTAAGTCACTCGTGACGGAATACCAATCGACAGATGGCAACACTACCACCCTGTTACGTAATTTTGACGCCTTTTGTAAACATTCCTAATCGTTTTTTCATCCGATAAAACTAAACACATTTACATCCCACGTTATTTTCACAAGAGGGGAAATAACACGCTAGTGTTTACATAATTCGAGGTTTTACGGATAAAAATAACTAATTTGAAGTACGACAGGCGACCAGGCGATAATTTAAGCAAGAAAATATCGACTAAAAATTTAAAAAAGTTGACAAGATTAGGTTAAACAGAGATTATTTTAATTTGGCAACCGAAATGTTGACAATAGAAGACACAGTAGAGATCATTTGGAGGTTGATGAAAAAGCAGGAAGATGAGCATTCCAGGAATAGAGCAGGGAAACAAACAATGACTCTATCCAAAGAAGTCCAGTAACCCAGATTAGAAATAGAAATCCCCGTTAAATTTGTGTGTTTTTTTTTAATTGAATGAATTAATAAATTCTTAAAAGAAAGCTCAGTAAGGGGTAGATGTTAAAATAAAATTTATCACCTCGTCAGAGATATTTACTTATCTAAAACAGTATTATATTACTGAGAAGGGGCATTCATCTGTTCCTCTCCAGATCTTATCTCCACTTACAAAAACGAAAGTTTGTAATATACGGTAGTCTTCCCTACTTAATTACAAAGGCATAAAAAACTATAAGAGTTGATTCTCTCATCTTGTTTTAAACTGTTAAATTGTGTAACCGGATACGTGAATTCTGTATTTAATAAACAATTTTTTTGTTATTGTATTGGTTAGTAATAACGATGTTTCGCCCCTACGTGTCTATAAATATAATATCGCACTCTTAATAATCTATAGATATTACACATTAATATATCTGCACAGCATCCTCACGTATCTATATAATGAAGCCAATCAGATTTGTACGTGAGGGGGGATATACCGAAGACAAACACTTGTCATAAATGTCAATTAACAAACAGGAAAAATCCTGCTTTGGGTTTCATACAAACGATATTTAACTTATCGCCAAAACTTACCTTTCATTTCCCGTTTTGTAAGTCATAATCGGGTAATTTCGCTGTGTGTGACGCATTTTAACCTAAATTTACATTGAGTGTGTCATCGAAAACAGCCCAAAACATACATGCAAACCTTTTGAATACAATCAATAATAATTTTGGTTGCTTAGATACAGTATAAACAGTTGTAAACTATAGAAAAGTATGTTTATAAATAAGTTTGTTTTCCACTCGCGTTTTCCTACTATATTTTTAAGTTAGAAAAGTGTAGAAGTATTTGAATATTTACAGTAAAAACTTTCCTTGTAAAGGTATACAGGTGTGAGGAAGAAGGAAAGCACAGCTGGTTCAACACGCAGCACCTCAACAAGTACTGTACATTGTCAACACGGGATTTTTAAGCTGGACGTTTACAAAATTCCGTTTTTTTTATTTTATTTTTAAATATAGAAAACTTTTTGATCGGAATATTTAGTATTATAACTTGTAGGCTTATGAAATACCAAGTTTATGGCTTTCGAAATTTCAGTGATTAATTATGCCATTCTGTACTTAACTCGCCATCTGCCGCCACTCGTTAAGGATCCAGATTATAAAGCAATTTATGAAGTCGAGAAAATTACAGAAAAAAAGCGAATAAATTTATTTATATCCCGCCGATATTTTGTAGAGGATTCGAAATTAATAATTAAAATTTAACTCGGGAGATAGAAAACCAGTTTTGTTTTCCGGGAAAGTTTTCTTGTGTAATAAAATAGTCAAACGTTAACGCTTTACACGAAGTTTAATGGGACGACTACACATAACTGAAGAGGGAAAAATAGCAAGAATCATCAGTAAATGTCAAAAATCGGTGTCACGAAAATGCCAAGTTATGTCGGAGTCCAGATGGTCCTGTAGATAACGAGATATGGGTAGCAGACCCGTCGAGTGCTTTTTTTAGTGGTTTAGACAAGGTGAGCGGGTTTTTTTTATGCTTCGGCTATAGTAAATCGAGAGGATTCGTTGGCTTGGTACCGAATTTAAAATGTATAAAACGTTTGTTAGTGGGCCCCTTATAAGCGGGATTGTTAGAATACGTAAACAAGGCGAAAACTCCTCCCTCTACCCTTTAAGTGATAAATTAACCGAAAGTAATTTGCTTGAGTAAACCGAAGATAAAGTGTGAACTTACCTAATGTAGCAGGCCCCGTTAGAGTGGACACTTTGTCAAACTTGGACCTGTTGCTAAACTTCCCCGGGCGCAACTGAAGTGTATGTGCAGGCCACCCCAACTCTCGCCATTCACGTAGAAGAGTCGACTGTCGGTGTAGGGGAGCGCGTTTCTATGCATGGGATCAGACTATAATTAACTATTCTTGGAAAATAGCAATCAATTAGCGAAGAGAATTCTTCCGCAGGACAATATTCTTGATGAGAAGAAAGTTTTGTATCAGTTGCCCACCCGGGAGTATCAGGTTTCACGGGAATTTCGTATTGCGGAAGTTGTATTACGAAGTTTTATCTGGAAAAATAACTTACGATGATTAAACAGTAATCTACTTTTCTTATGTTAAAGCCCTCAAAAAACATCCTTTGATTATATAAATTTATTGGCTCCTGTCTTTAAAGGAGGAGGAGTTGACAAATTTGTTGATATTCTCTCAATATACAGCAAAATTTTATATTACAAGACAATTATTGGGCTGTAAAAATAAAGAATTTTTTTCTTAGTTTCTTCATCTGAAATTTTACATTTCTCAGCTGTTTTTAGCCATTATACAAGACTTTTGATTAGTTAAGCCGTGTAAGTGAGAAATCAACAAATTTGCTGATTTCTCACTTTGCTGCCCTTCAGTAATCTAAAGGAATTTTTTGGAACTTCATAAAATTATATTAATAAATCATTATTATAAGTTGCAAGCATCAACACAAATGTTTTTTAGGGTTATTTATATGGTGAAATTTAAGAATTAGAGAGTTTAGAGACAAATCTTTTTATATACGGATTGAAAACAAAACAATAAAAATTTAATAGCCTACCTCACGACGCTAGAGAGGGGTCAGAGTTAAAAGAAACTAATATGGCGCCTGATAGATAATTATTATGATCATAAATTATATCACGTACACGAAGGAGGAAGACATTCCACAAGAACAAAAATTTATTTTACGATCGAGCTATCAATTTTATTTTATATACAACTTTTTTCTTTAGTTCCAGTTGGTATGAGTTAAAATTATCACTAATTTTTCCATTAATACTCTATCCCATTTACACCGTATTAGATATCAAAGCTTAAGTTTTTTGTATTTTTAATTAGTGTTGTAATAAGCAAACAATTACGAAACTTAATACTTATCAGTGTGAGGACTTCTCTCCCAAGTAGTGAGGTCATCCTACAAAATGTGTGGTATCCAATGGATGGGGGATAACTAGTATATTTACAGTTTGTGAGCTCGAGTCTGGTATGCCATTTATCAAGAGGAAAAGTAATATACGTCCATCTACCTGGGCCTAAATAATTGGAAGGTGACATTCAATTGACACCTATTACAGTCCCTATTCTCGGTTGCTGGTGGTGCTGTTCATTTACAATAAAAGCAGATTTGCAGTATAAATCATCGTAAAAGTAGGATTCTCTGCTAAAATTGTGTGCATTTTTCGACAATGTAGTCAAGTAAAATACCGTTTTTTACTTTTATAGTATGGGTAAATTTCTAATAATACAACTTTCTTTATTTTTAGCATCTTAAATAACATTAAAAAAAGAAAAAGAAAAAAGAAAATCTTTCATGAATGGGTATATAAATTACCCTCTCTTTCATTTGATTCTTACAGGCTACGTGTTAAAAGTGCTTCCCTTTAGACTTCCCTTCTAGGATGGTCCTCCTGCATTCTGAGTTGTATGAACGTTTTATTACCAACCACTTCTATAGAGTAAACGGTCTACACAATAAATCTCTCGTAACTTATACAAATATAATCTCTTAAAATACCCTAAAATATAGTACATCTAAAGATCATTTACAAACAGATCCACGTAATTATTCTTAAAAAGTCACTTCTAAGTAGAAAAATCTCATATGCATACTATCGGACACGAATAAGTCGTACAAGGTCGTGCATAATGCATAACCCTACTAGAAATATGGCTTTTAAATACCCTAAAATATGCCTACGTGCATGTAGCAAGAGCAAAGATGCCTAGTTACATGTATAATACACGTATTTACCGTATAAAATAGGCATCTATCTAGCTGTATCATTATAAGAGGGGGGAAGAACTGTCAATACTTACCCTTGTCAATTCACCAACAAGAAAATCAGATTTTGTTGAAATCTTCGATAAAGTTTTGAGTGTAAATAAAAGTCGGGAAACGTTTTAGCTTTATCAAAACAACTGCGCGCGAGATGAATGTTTTCATAAGGTTCTTAACACTAGCCCAAAGGGAGATAGAACCTGTTTGATAACGTTAACTTTTTTTAATAGTCGCCTCCTATTGTGTGGAACATGTTCTCGAGTCGAAATTTATTTTCTTTATATCTTTAATTTTCGTTGTAAATTAATTAGAGAAAGCAAAAATCCGAATTTCAAATAAAGAATTAACACTAAAAGCTACACTGTTTACCATTTAAACAGGACAATTCGTAGGTGTATATAACTTCCTTTTCGATATAAAGTAAATTGAATTCTGCCAAGCGAAATTAAACTCGCACACACTATATATTTATTCTAGAATATAAATAGAATAGTAAAGCGATATAAGTCAAGCGTGGCGATGAGATAATTATTCAAGGTCACGCTTTGTCCTCAAAATTAATCCCGGTCACGTATGTACTAACCTGTCTACAGCGATGTTCAGTTCCTGAAAATAATGACTTTTTTAACGTATTGGCCAAGTTCAAATGTTTAATAAAAATATAAATGAAGCTCTTCCCTTCCCCTAAATTGGGCAACAAAAGCGAGGAGGAGGAGGAGGAAGCGAGAGACTATCAATTTTAAAAAAATCATGGCGGATTCTAAAGGCCTCCGTTAAGCCTAACTAATTAGTTAATTTTAACTGTAAGTTACGTGTATGAATGTAGTTTATATTCGTTTGGCGGTATTAAACTTATCGAGTTACGTTCAAGTCTAAACGGTAATTCTTCTTTATCTACTCTTCGAGAATATAAATCTAAGAGGTGTCTTTTTTTTGTATCATCGGTAGTACTTATCGCGAGGTTTTCTTTCAACAACTTAATCCTTCCCAACACACAAGTAAGTGCCGGTCGTAAGTTCATGTCTGTTTTTGCCTCATTATAACCGTTGACATCTCCTTCGAGTGCTATCGAAACATTTACACTTTTTTTGCCCTCCTATCTCTTTTAAAATTCATCTCAAACGCCTTCAATATAGTTTAAATTCAGTTAAAACTCACACGCATCCCATTACACTGCTGGTTAGGTTCTCGTAAAATTCAAAGGAAGAGAGGTCCTTGGACAGAATTCCATATCATTTTGCACGAGATCAGCTTACAGTAGACCTAAATATATTGTATGCTAGAGATTATGTTATTGACCTAATTGCTGTAGTCTATATAATTCTTATAAAGCTACTGCTGCTTATAAGTGTTATTACTTATCATAAAATTCATACATAAAACAGAAAAAAAAGGCTTTTATGCATAATTAGATCCTCATTTAAATATAAAACTTTGGAACCAACCTTGACCCGAAAGGATCGTCTATCTTCAAACTGTTTAAAAATACGAATATATGACGTAAATTGCACTTTTAGAAATTATTCTCAATGCCCTAAATTTCATGTATATTTTAATTGGATCAGTTAAATTTCTTAATTTCTTCCTTTTTTTCCGTAAATAGAGACGTTGTGGGTTTGCTCCGTTGTGCAATTATTGCAGTTTTCACGATACATTACGATGACATTTGAGTGAATGGAAGTGCAAGTGTTGCTTAGGCCAGCAATGTATCTTCCAATCAGTAAATTACGATGTCAAGTGACGAATGATACTGTGCAGAGATGAAACTAGACAGCATAGGAAACAACGAGACCTTTATAAGTTCAAAAAATCTGGTTTGTTTGACCGAATTGTAAATTTTTATCGATGATTTTTGAATATTTGTAAGACATTTGCAATTTTTAATTAGTGCCTATTCATTCGTTTACAACTGTTTAAAAATAAAAATAACGTACAGTTGTATCTAATTTTATATTCCATACAGTACTTAATAACAAAAGTCTTGATTCAATCAAAAATCTTCATAATTTCGGCTAATTAAAAATAAATTACGCGCCCCTTAATCACAGTCAATTTTTCGGGCTTTTTGAACCTCGCACTTTCAAATTTATAAGAAAATTTGAGTAAGAAATTTGTTTTTTGCAAATATTTCGAGGCCCTACTAACATTTTTTCAAGGCCCCGCAAAACCTCCAGCCGGCCCTGTCCTTAATTACGTCAACTGAAGAGAGATATTCAGTACAAAAATATATTTTAAATGTGGGCCAACGCGCGCCTAAATTCGACCAAAATATTATATTAAATTTTCATAAATAAAAAAGATTCCAAAATTATCGGTTACGATCAACAAATTCTCAACGAAGGATGTGATTAAACGTGTTACATTATTTATCAAGCAACAATTACTGATGCATGTAATAGGAGATGTAACGCGAGTTATTCGATCCTATTATAATAATTAAAAAGTTATTTGCATGCGACACAAGCTTCATTAAGTTACTCGAACAGCAAAATATGTTGACCTTGCAAACCAAAGAGTATATAAGACGATAGCAAAGTGAAACTTCAATTTAGTGTAGTAGATATTATTTTAAAGTTCTTATCAAAATTTAAATTGAAGTCGTTGATTGCACTCGTTATCTAAATAACCATCGCGTCGGAAAACAGTTTGGGCACAATTTCTGGCCATTGGAGATGTTTATCTTCAAAACTGCTCCTCTCAATCACGGATAGAGAATGGAGACCTGCACCACTTCACTCATACATTACGTAGTGCTCCCATTGTATCGCCAACCCCATAGGGACTTTATTAGATGCAATGAAACTGAATGCATCTATAGGTGATTGATTGAGTTATGGACCTGCGTCCATTCATTCTGATTTTTTTTAAAAAGTTATTGAGCGATTATGACAAAATCGAAAATCGATATTTTAAAAACTCATCAACGCGTTTTAATGGCAGATTTTCAGTCAAAAATTGCATTGTGTAAACAGTATTTAGAATGAAGATTATTTCTTTATAAATTTTTTAAAATTGAATAATTACAATTGAAAATATTTTAATTATATAATTCGAATTAATCGAAATTAAAATATTAAATATTTCTTATTTTTTATCGTACGAGGGCGCTGAGTTATATTCGACTGTTTAAAAATTTTAAAAGAAATTATATTTTAAAATAAATTTTAATATTTATTTACCTATAAAGTTAGCATGTAATAAAATATTAAGCACAAAATAAAGTTCTTCGAAATAATTTTATAAAGGTTTTTTAAAGCAACATGTATTACGTAATATAGAAAGCTCAGGAAATTTCCCTTATGTAATTGTATTTGTTTACAAAATAATTGTTACTCAAACAGGAATTTATTGAGGAATATTTCATGCAAAAGAAAAATTAAATTATTACAACAGTTAAAATTAGAAGAATTAAAAATTTAAATTAAAAAAAATTTTTAATGAAAATATTTTCTAATTCCACACCCGGGGGCGTTTGAGCCATTTGATTCTCTAACGTTAAAAACGAAGATGAAAAATGTATAATTTTTGTTTTAAAAATCAAGAACAAAAAGTTTATTCTATTTAACATTTTATATTCTCAAAAATAAATTTTTATTCTTTTAAATTAAATTTGATGATTTATTTCCCGAAACTCTCTCAAAATTAAATAATATTTAGTAAAAGATTTTCTTGACAGAGGGTGCTTTTGTATTATTTTTTTCGACGGGATAAAAATTCAATTTCTTTCGCGTGCATTTTAAACGTGAATCACAATTTAGGAATTATTATTAAAGTGTTGACACTATATTGGATTATAATTTATTTTAAAAGCTTTTAAATTTCAATTTGAATATTTCTGTCTTTACTTAATTTTTTAAAAAAGTTATAGTTAAGATAAAATATTTAAATTTAAAGAATCAGACCTAAATTTAAAAAATAATTTTTAATTACAAAATTTATTGACTGAAACTATCGGTAGATGGCACTATATACAAATCAATAATTTTTTTATTTATATTAATTATTAATTATAATTTTTAATGTTATTATATATAAAGTTACCTTTTTATATATTTTAATAATTTCATTAACTCAAGTAATTGATAAATTTTATAATGTTGTTCAACTTAATCGTAACTATCATCACCAAGTGGCGCGACTAAAAATTACCCCTTGTCGCTCCATCTGGTGACGTTAAGTGCAACTATATTATTATAAATTGAAATAAAGGAGAAAACTAATTTTCTGTACATTTTAATTGCCAGTTAAACATCAATATTTTTGACAAATACAAAGCATTCTACGTCTACAACATAATAAAAATAGTTAAAGATATGATATATGTACAACAGAGAGACAATTAACATTAATCTTTATGATATAATACAAAAAGAAAATGATAGTCGTTTTAAATCTTAAATAAACTCCCAAATTTCCACATCAAACAATACTTTATTAATTTCAATAATATGATTAAAATTTTAATTATTTAATTAATTAATTCCTGAGTTTTCTTTTTATGTATTAAAAAACTTTTTGGAAGAAATGTTTTTAAAAAATTTTTAAAAATTACAATTGTACGTAATAGCTTAATAAATATTGCCTAAAAGAGTATCTTTTATATGGCGAAACGTTTTTTAAAAAAATGTAAAAAAATTCTTTATTAAATATTATGACACGAGATGGCAGCACAAGTAAATTGAAACACGTCGATATCACAGTCGTGACGTAATTCACGACACAATACACAAACACAAACACTAGGCATGTCGGTACGGACATTAATTGCACAAATATTCTCCGTTTCTCTTGTTAAAATTCAATTTAAAAAAAAAAACTAAATATTATGTACCCGTAAATGACGTCATACAATATCCGATATTCTTCCAGAAGTTGTTAGGCTTATATTGGCTAATCTTTGGCATGTAGACCAAGCCGAGACGTTCCCAGAACAGCAGGACGGTTTGATATCATTTTCCATATTTTCTGTTTGATACGACGGTTGAGAAATCAACAGTTTGCTCGATTTATATGTGTTATCTGATTTTGTCTCGGCTGCAATTCGTAAATATGTTTGTTTATTAATATTTTATCGTTTTATCTAGTAAATATTCTAATATTTAATATGTTTTCTCACAAATAAACTCTTACACTTCAAATATACTGAATTGCAGGGCCGGGTTTACACGTAAGCTACAATATACAAGCTGCGGCTTTCGGACCTCGCTGTTTGTTATAGCTTAGGGCCACAACAAATGTAAGTCCAGCCCCACCAAATTTTTACAAATATAGAAAAAAAAAAAAAGACATTTTAAATGGGAATATCCTCCTTAATTATTCATACCTATAGTGGTTGGTGTATTATCGCTTTCTTTATTATCCTGTTGAGTAGCTGTACCTTTAATATTCCCACTTTTAGGTTTACGTTTTCTGGTTTGAATACCTTCTTTTCTCATGGCTAGAGGTCTATTAACCTGCGAATATTTGATTTTATCCGCTTAAATATTATGAAATTTACAATTTTCATACACTTACAATTGGTATTATACCAGGTTTAACGCTTAACTCGTGCCTTGTTTTCCATACTTACGTTATGCAACTTGTAGTATAGACCACAAGCGTTACATACTGGTTCACCTTCGTTATCTCTTCTCCATAGAGTAGTCGTGGTGGTTCCACAATTATGACACCGAATGCCCATTCTCTTAGAGGATACCTGTTAAATTTATCGTATATATGAAGGCCTAAGTATGCATAATATACACATACAGATAAAACGGAATGTAAGATTACTTACGAGCCTCCTCTGAGGTTTAGCAAGAGGTCTATTCATGCCGTTCATTCGGTGATATAAACCACACGCATTGCATAGATAATGCCCTGTGCCATCTCTCCTCCACAGTGGTGTCGATATCGCACCGCAATTAACACATTCACGTCCGTCGGCGAACGAATTATAGTCGGGAGATTCTAAAAATTAATAATTAAAATTATCTTCCGATCTGTTGTTGCCGTTAATTCTTCTTCCCTAAGCTATAAATTATCTTATTTTATTAATAGTAATATACAAGCATAATGGAACCAGATGTTCTCATTTAATTTATTCATCTAGATAGAAAACAAAGGGTAAAAAAAATTAATAATAATAAAATAAAATAAAATTGTGCGCTGCAGGAAGCGATGCGAAGTGCAGCTTATCGCCATTCATGTGGATCTTTAACATGTTACACACGTGTTTTTAATATGAAAGATGCTGAAAAAAGCGGCTCGAACTTGATTAGATCTAATTTTCTATTTAGTTTTATTTATTCTGCTCCTTTTTTTCTTCTTCTTCTCCTCCTCCTTATCCTAGAAGGGGTGGTGTGCGTAATACAAATTCGAATATACATCGAGTTTTTTTGATTATGAATTGGCTCCTCTATACGAATATCAATTTGATAAAATTGACAGCTAGTAGACACTTCATAAATAATTAAAACTAGGTGTCAAAACAAATACGTTGAATGCCTATCAACTTCACAAACAGGAAGTAAAACTTAAAAAAAAAAAAATAAAATAATTATTATCTTTCTAGTGTGTTATAAATGAACTATTTTCCAATCATGTTATATAAATTATGTATGTCCATAGGCGTTTGTGTGGTATATTGTATGCAATAAAAGTAACTATACTCTATAAAGATGGGCTAAAGAGCACATTTCAATGGTGTTTAACGTAATTAAAAGTCTGTAGTAAGCGTAATTTCTAGTAAAAATGTCGCTTGAGTGTAATTTATCAGAAAATATGATCACATAGAAGTGTTATATACGGGTTTTAAGTAAAATTTGAATGTGTTTTATATATTTAAATTCACTTCTTGAGGATGTTTGCAGTTGGCACTTCACACCATGCGTTTTTTTTATTGAAATTTATTGAAATTTATTGAAATTAATCTCGGCAATCTTTTATTAGGCCTTTATATATAACTTTAATTTAATTTAATAAAATATACGCGATGAATATAAACTCTAGGCCTAAATAAATGTAGAGATTTAGAATCTGTTCGTTTTGTCGTAATTCTAATTATCCAATTCAGAATTTAACGCACTAATTCGATCGAATTCTAGATTTTTGCGTATAATTTACATATAATGCAATCGTTTTAAACTTATTTTAGTTCATTAACGCCTGTAATAAAATATATTAATAAAAGCGAAAGAATTAGCGTGTAAAATAGCCCAAGAATAACTTGCATAACTGCCCTAGTATTATAATGATAGACCTACTAAAGAGCTGTAGATGCATGCTACAACGTTACATTTTTTCCATATTTTAGTTAAAATACACATTTTTATTAATTTGTTTTGATACACAAACGTCAGCCATTTTTATTCTTGAACTTAATCTGTCAGTCTTCAGCTCTATCAACCTCGTCACGGACTATCAGTAATCATTGTGGATTACATAATATATACTAACGTCTAATATGCTCTTGTATAGATTTCTAAAGCCTAATGCGATTTTGTATAGTTTGTATAGCTCTATAAGGCCTAATATGATCTCGTATGAGTATGTTTATACAAATACTAACTCATTTATTCCTACCGAATTACGCAAGTCAATCCGAAAATAATTTATACAAATATGACCGAGAAAACTAAGCTGTAGACTTATTTCCTCGTCTTTTTATCGAATATTTAAGCATTCCCTGAACAGACTTCTTTACTTCGTAGGCGTGATTTATGTAGGGAATAGATTTCAGGCCTATTGTCATTTTACAAGCTATAAAAAAAAGAGAAAGAGTACAGACATGGTCCAGTACCTGTCCGGACTGATTTACGTCAGAATTACAACTTTTTAAAAGGACGTTACAGTATGATAAGTCAGTAGATAAAAAGATTGAATCTGAAAAGAGAAGAAGAGAAGGGGAGAAAGAGAGAAATTGCAGTCGGAGTAACAGCAACAAGGGCGTTGTCCCGCTACTTTTAGAAGTGGTGCCACGGATGAGAAAATATTCACCCACTTGACAGTTATGCCAAGTTACTGCTAAGAATAAAGTCAGCCCACTGAAGAGATTTTTAAATAGTTCAGATAGTTCCGAGGTTATTATCATTATCAAAATGAGCATCCTTTTCCTTTGATAATGCTGGATTTCTCATCAAATAAAATAGGGTTATCTAGCGTTTTAAATGTGATAAAATCTAATTAATTTAATTTTTTTCGTCGAGAGATTTTTATTGCCTTTTTTCCCTATTTAAATCAGTTAAATTAACTTTTAACTACGTTAAAAGTTAACTTTTATAGGCTCATGCTTTGACGACATCCTTCTGCTCCGTTGATGAAGATGTTAAAAATTATGAGGATAATATCTCGTTCGATCAATTTAAAATTTTATGTTAGGTCCTTATCTAATTTAAGCTGTTTTTCTCTACTTTAAAATTTATTTTTCCATTATTTTCTCTTTTTTTTCTGCTTTCTTCGCTGCCTTCGTCGTCACTCACGTTTGTCATTTTATGGAATTTTAACAATGTCGTTACTAAAAGCTATTTATTTATTTTATATTCCGGGGGATCCTTAAAAGAAGTCACGATGTCAAGAGTAAAAAAACGGGACGGAAACTTCCTTCATAATAATTTTTCAGACTTGGCAGATACGCGAAAATATGTCGACATCTTGTCAAAGTGCGTTCGTAACTATCTTAGGAGGTTGGTAACGTAAGTAAACGTTAAATATACGACATAAAAGCGTAAATAAATTCACGCGAATGAAGAAGAAAAGCTAAAAAAAGAGGAAAAAAATAAGTAGGTTGAGTCAGACATATCGCGACACAATCAAAATATTTATAGTAGCATTTCAGATAGCGCGGTGTTAAATTTGATGTTCAAACAGATAAGAAACTTCAACATATAAATCATTTTATTGTTGTATAAACAACAATTATAGGTATGAAATGATCTAACGAACAGGTTTAATATAATCTTCCATTGGAGTTAGAGAGATACCGATCTTAAGAAATCAAATATTTACTGACCTCTACTGAGTGAGTTGCCTTGCATTCCCTGGATGGATGCCATGCTTCCATCCAATGTCCATGGATTGACGTCGCTGCCGACGTAATTAGCATACGATAATCCATTGGTTCTCGATATGTAGGCGGAGTTATCTCTGCATGACGTATTAACGGTGGCTGATGGATTAGGAGCCTGAAAAATTCGGATGAAACGTTCACAATTTTAGATACCGTAAATCAGAAATGGAAATGTAAGCATCATATTTCCGAGCAATTAGTAGTCTAGGTTTAGAGTATGGAACCTTCGGGCTAAAGAGATAGGATCCTGAAAGACGGGCACCACGTTATAAAAACACCCTTAATTGCCAATCTTTGACTCCACGCTAGATAAAAGAGATGATGTCCCTTCGGGCTGCACGGACATACATCAGTGCAGCCATACTTTCGGATACTTCATCGATCGGCATCTCTTTTTACCTCTTGTTCTATTAATGAGTTTCTCTAGCTTTTACTCGCGGATTAATAATTATAGTGGGCCATTTGTGCTCCACCGTGCTTTGCCTTACTTCGTTGTACTCTCTCACAATGTATTTAAGTGCTTCAAACCACCACCCGAACACATTATCTAGCTTTCATTTACGTCTTAGAAGTTGAACCATTGTCGAAATTAATCTGTGAATTGCATCTTACATATGTAAAGCTCGTACGGAAATTTTCTAGATTAAATATGGAGGATCATCATAATTAATGCGTAAATTTTTGCCTTATACCAAGGTTTTTTAAAGTGCGAAGCGCGAAAATCTGAAAGACAATGGTATGAAGGTCAATAAAATAGATTTATACAGCGAATAATTCCCAAAATTGTGATAAACCTTCTGATTTAGCTAAAAAACTGACAAAAATTCGCTATCATTTGCAAATTCATATATATATATATATATATATATATATATATATATATATATATATATATATATATATATATATATATATATATATATATATATATATATATATATATATATATATATATATATATATATATATATATATATATATATATATATATATATATATATATATATATATATATATATATATATATATATATATATATATATATATATATATATATATGAAGTATATATATATGAAGTAACATTTTAACTGTTATAAAGAAGAAATGTCGATTCCAGTTACTACTTAAAACACAACTATGGCGACATCATGACGCTACATTTCGATAACTTGCTGATGAGAAATTAATCGTGATATTAACTATATTTTTAATTTTTTATAATAAATATATATATAAACTATTAGAAAACCTAACAAATCTTTAAATAAAACACTATCAAAGTTTAGGAATCACGGCTCTATACACATACCGTGAAAGGCTGTGACCTAAACTTGTTCATAGTAAGCAGTATTAGTTTATAATTTATTGCAGAAACAGAATCAAATCAACATATATACATTATTTAGCTGCAAATTATTCATTCAGATGAAACTATATGTTAACTGTAGCGTCATTTTACGATCAATAAGTAATTGGTTTACTGAACAATAGTCTCCTTTTGTACCTATTGTTATTCTTCTACACTATTGACTATACATTATTATCAGAAACATTATCAATCTTCATTTAAACTCCTACAAAAAGAAAAAAAAAACCTATATTTTCGTTAAAGTTTATGTTTAATAATGAGCTACTTTATATAAATGCTCTTCGATTACCGTCATTAAACGATTATCTTATATACTAAATGAATTTTTTAAGAATTATTTGGGATCAATCAAATAAAAGCTACAAAGAAAAAATGTTATTAATTGTTATTGAAGCTAAATTTATGGTGTAAAATGTTGAGAAGCATAAGAAACAGAGATAAAAACATAGAAGAATATTTCAAATTTCTTTAGATAGGAATTTAAAGTAGTCATAAGTAGAAAGAAAAATAATAATTAAGCTCGTATCCTCTTGTATATAAGTTATATGATAATATGTCTGTGAAGATAGATCCTTCGCCTTTCAAAGGCCTTAAAATAGAAAAAAGATGTAGTAGGATAAGAGAACAATCATAAGTGAAGAAGTCTAGAGTAATAATAAATGTAAGAGAAACAGAGGAAGGAGAAGAGAGGCTTGAAAAGACGAGGAAAAATATTTCAATAATAATGATGATGATGATCAGAGGAATTTTACTTAAATATATAATTTAATTCTGCGCAGGTAACACTGAGAAGCAAGCTCTATTCTTAACATAATCTTCTTAAGATCGTGAAAAACTCGTCTTAAATTAATTTGAAGAAACTGAATGAAGTTATATAAACTACCAAGACCATGGAAAATATATATAGGGCCCAGGTAAGAGCAGGCCCTTGTTCTTCTTTAGCGGGCCCGATTACCATTTTTTTAACATAAAATACGTAGAATGTTTTCTTATTAATAAACAAAACGCAATCCTAAAGATTTTCTTTTCTGTTAAAAAAATGTTAATTTATAGCTGTAGGAACTACTACGAGCCCCCTGTAAACTTCATAGGCATACATAAGCTCATAAAATATGTCTCTAGCTCTGTGCATATATTCAAGAGGTTATAACTTTATTTTTATTTTTAAGTTATTATATTTTTAATAAATTATCATTTATATCTGAAAATAATTTAATGATAAAATTTAGTTCGGGTGGACACGCTTTGTGTGAAAATATAGATTAGAATCAGATAAGGGAGAGACACAAACATGGCGATAGAGGTCCTATGCGTGACTCTATTGATTAAAATACGCAGGGGCAGTCAGGCGAAAAGTCAAATACGACAGACCGAATATGAGAGGAAATTATACCTTTCTTTGTCTTTTATAACTTGCACATTAATAATGAAGCAGAAAAATATAAATTATAAGAATTGCCACTGTAAATATCATAAAGGAAAACAAACGTCGAGTTTTCTCAGAAATAAATTTTTGGATAAAGGTATTTAATTATGCTTCCAATTCCTTCTTAACTGTGTTTAAGACGACATTCTCTAACGTAATTAATGGTTTTTTTTCTTTAATAAATTAGATTTCTCTGCTATACATTCATATTATTCTGTGATTTATATTCAACTTCGTAGTGTTTACCTTGGACTTTGGTTAAACTTTTTAAAATTTTATTGCTAAAAACGTGACTAAAATTCAGTGAAGTGTTTAAAGAAGTTCGGGAACTTTAACTGGATGGAGATATCCTTAAAATGACGTAATTTTTATGTAAAAAAAACCTTATAAATTCTCGATTTTCTAGCGAGATTTTCTTAAATATTCAATGAACAATCTTAAATTCTTATAATTTAATCGTATTTAAGCATTAATTTTATCATTTTTCTTCTCTCTAAAGGCTTTCAAATGCAACAACAATTAATTATTATTTAGGAATTTTAAATATTTTACAGCACTTATAATTTTAATTCGATTGAATGTTAATGATTTTAAATTTCCTCTAGGAAAGTAATCCGTAAAATAAAAAAAATAAATAAAATGATTTTAATTCTAATTAAAATTACTCGACTATTTTATAGGGAATTTGGCATTTTTGTGTAATTTATACCTACATTAAACCGGGATTTGGAATTAATGTGTAAATACCTGCTTTAATATAAGAGACGTGCGACAGTATGTCGTAAAATGGCAGGATATAGTTGATATTGATTGAAGATTCGCCGTGTGATTCTGTTATAATGGAACATTTCTAATATTGTCAAGATGTTACTGAACCGAATTACACTGTAAATCCATTTATATATATAATACAGGTAGATCTAGTAGTAGGTTTAATTGCTTTTCTTCATAAATCAAAAGGGGCTATCTGCTTAAATTTAAGCTTAATTTATCCAAAAAAATGGACTATATTCTTTTAATTTGCTATTCTTTCAAATAAGTTATTANATTAATTATTAATTATAATTTTTAATGTTATTATATATAAAGTTACCTTTTTATATATTTTAATAATTTCATTAACTCAAGTAATTGATAAATTTTATAATGTTGTTCAACTTAATCGTAACTATCATCACCAAGTGGCGCGACTAAAAATTACCCCTTGTCGCTCCATCTGGTGACGTTAAGTGCAACTATATTATTATAAATTGAAATAAAGGAGAAAACTAATTTTCTGTACATTTTAATTGCCAGTTAAACATCAATATTTTAGACAAATACAAAGCATTCTACGTCTACAACATAATAAAAATAGTTAAAGATATGATATATGTACAACAGAGAGACAATTAACATTAATCTTTATGATATAATACAAAAAGAAAATGATAGTCGTTTTAAATCTTAAATAAACTCCCAAATTTCCACATCAAACAATACTTTATTAATTTCAATAATATGATTAAAATTTTAATTATTTAATTAATTAATTCCTGAGTTTTCTTTTTATGTATTAAAAAACTTTTTGGAAGAAATGTTTTTAAAAAATTTTTAAAAATTACAATTGTACGTAATAGCTTAATAAATATTGCGTAAAAGAGTATCTTTTATATGGCGAAACGTTTTTTAAAAAAATGTAAAAAAATTCTTTATTAAATATTATGACACGAGATGGCAGCACAAGTAAATTNTATAAATAAGTAAGTGCCCAATAATTTCTTATGTGCATGAGTTTTATTTTTTATTTAAATTAAATTAATTATTTCTAGATTTATTTGATAATGCAGGAAAGCAATTTTTTTACATTTAGATAAAATTGCTTAATAATTGCTTAATAAAAATTATAAAAATTTATATTTTTTATCTGTTAAAATAATTAAAATAACCTGTATGAGTTAACCCCATTCATAAACAATTGTGCAAGCATTAAACAATGGTTTTTAAATAATTGTAATAATAAAAATAAACCAGATTTATCAATTTAATCTTTATTTACAAAAAAAAAGTGATGGCAATATTAAACATTTTAATTAAAATTTTAATTCATTTGTTAAATCTGGTCTTAAGAACCTGTTGAAAAATCAATTTTACGTAACTTACAACATTAAATTTTTATGTATAATTATAATTATATATAGTTTACGTTTATTTATATTAAAAATTAATATAAAATTATATAAATTTTTATATTAATTTTTAATATATTGCAAGCCTTAGAAAACACTTAGACATAAACGAATCTAAACTAAATTGGAAAATTTAGCAATTAATAAAATAAATATCAGAAACAGGAAAATAAAGATGCGACAAATGTAATATGTTTTTAATTGTGTTGAAAAATGAAATATTGTCTGAATTATTTGCAGCACATAAGTGACAACTGACGAGGGACAATGTGAATATTTGCCTCTCGTCAGCTGTATTATTGTTAGTTAAATGAATAAGTTTACGTCACAAAGACTAGCAAATTTATTCATTTAACTAATAATAATATAATTTGCAACACTACGAAAATACGTATTACACGCTCTTTCCTCCTCGACTGTTGTCAATTATATGCTACAAATAATTCATGTTCGGAATCGCAACATAAAAATAGATGTAGATAAAGCGTTTCTAATCTTTTTAATATGATAATTTAAATACATTTACTCAGAACGTTTTTCCAAGTTTAAAAACTGAAATTTAAAATCTAAATTTTCGAAATTTAAGTTTATAAATGCGATCTTATAAGTATAAATTTAATAAAGCTTCATTTTTCTAACGCTTCCTAACAAATTTAAAAGACTTATCATAGTATAAATTGTGAAATTAGCGATTATTTATTTATGTTAAATTTAATAAATTTAGTGCTTTTTATATACAGTTTTAAATATTGTAAGTCGAAGCTTTCTATATGAAAATCTTATATTTTTAAATCGCATAATTCAAGCATAGCCTACCAAATTTTAAGAATTGTAACTTATATCAAACGAAAGACCTATATATTATTCAATAAGCTATTATCTATAATGCATAAATAACCTATTGCATAATAGACCTACCTCAATGCCAATGATATAAATGGAAGAAACAAGACATTATACACTTACCACAGGTTAGAAATCCTAATATTTTTGTTATTTTACTAAAGAAGAAACAATCGTTATTATTCTAGACGAAGTATTGTGTTCCATAGAGAATTTATTTGACAACGAAGTCAAGTAGATGACTGCTGGTTGACGAAACCAAGAAGGTTATCTTGAACCAGTCGTTTCAAGCACTTAGCGTTTGTAACTTATTGGCTGAATAAATAACATATGTGTATGCTTTATCTCCTCCAATATGCACTTGATCTATTATTGAGGTGGAGCAACAGATAGGGGCTCAATCATTGAAAGAATTTCGAAATTTTTAAGTCACCTCTACATCCATTCTATCTATTATTAACGTTTCCATATTATATTAATTGTTATTAAAGATCTTTTTTGTTAACAAGTATTATCATCTCTGTGTAAGTTATGCAATCCCAATTATCGTTCCTCTATTATGTTTGTGTTAAGAAAACAATGAAAAAAATTACTTTTAAATTTGGCATTTATAATTATGGAGCCATTATACATTAATTTAAATCATATCTTGTTGACTTCTAGTTGCAGTGAACTCTTGAAAATTGAGACTACAACTAAAGAAGAGACACTTACAGACCCGAACTAATTAAAGTCCGGAGACATCGTTAATCTAAAGTAGTCTGCAGCAGACTTATAAACTATCCTTGTCACCTAATTGTTAAGGTTTTTCTCTCCCCCTTTTTTACTTAAACATGACGACTGGTTTTTATCGTAGTCTATCGGAGTTTTATATCAGGCACGTGACACCTCTGTACATACAACATTTGCATGTTCTGTGTTACGACAGAGTGACGCCTTTTCGTGCTTTATGACAGAATTAGTCCGGAATTATGTGACTAGACTTTTAATGAGTCTCTAATGGTTAGACATACAGAACATTTTAGTTTTTAGTTAAGGGATTAGATTTTACAATAAATTTTTATAGTGTCGGGTAGAGTTTCTTTTCCATGGAATTTAATAAGAGAGGGGAGATGAAAAAAACTTTAAACATCATTAACAGTTTTAGAACATAAAATAGCGCCTAAAATTTAAATTAATTTAAAATATTTTTAGTTTATTAGAAAAAATAAAAGTAAAAATACTCGGAAGACCTTCCAATAAGATGTGTTAAACTTTATTTCTTAGAAAGTAATAACGTTAGAAGTAGAATTTTCAGTCTAAGTGATATAAGTTAAAAAAGACCTTCTATTCCTGTCACGTCCTAGACATGGGACTTCCAATTAATATATATAAATAAACTCATAATTATCAATAATATTTTTTGAATAATACATGAAAACAACTGCAGTTGCTTAGGCCTACAGATTACGAAAATTAGAGTAACCTGACTCTCCCCGATTAACATAATTCGATAAATAAGATAAATATTTTTTAATTTGTAACTAAACTAATACGACTGGAACAAAACTATGTGTATAATGTACTGTGTTCAATACAGCAATTGTTTAGTGTGCGTATGGAGTAAAAATTGTAAGTCTCATTACTTAAATTCTACCTTAGAATGTTTTTAAAAGGTTTTCAATTCAATCGTAAGCTTAGACTGACATTTTAACTTTATATTTTGAATAAAAATCTTGTAATGCATCAGAAATAGAAAAAATTTAAATCGTAAAGAGCTTCTAGAGAAGAACCTAATAAGCTTTAGATCTTAAATAAATCTAATTTGCAAATTATAAATAAGTAAGTGCCCAATAATTTCTTATGTGCATGAGTTNTTTATCCAAAAAAATGGACTATATTCTTTTAATTTGCTATTCTTTCAAATAAGTTATTAAATTTTTAAATTATAAACAAACTTTTTGATAAATTTCCATTTTAATTTGTGCATTTCCGAACTTTTAAACAGAAACATCCCAAGTTCACACGTGTAGACAGAAAGACATATAAAATTAGCCTGTATATAAGTGTGAATTTTATATTCCTGTTTATGAAATTTAAATAGATAAAAGATTTAATGAACCTGTTTAAATGTATTAAAATGTTATGATTGATGTTCCTGTCCTTTATTAGAATTTTTCTTTTACATCTTCAGGTTTGCATTTAAACAGCAGCCTACAGATTATTAATACACTTAGTTTTATCAATTCAGATCAGATCTATATTGGCCTAGAATTGTTTTTTTTTTTTTAAACTTCAAAGTCATGCCATTTTATAGTAATAATAGTTTATCAAGCATAGATCTTCGGAAAAGAAGTTTAGGATGAGGAAATCTATAGAAATATTTAACGTTTAGTACTATTATTTCATCTGTAATCCTCAATTAAACTGCTAATTATATATTCATTATTGCCTGGTTAATGATTAGACAGATATTTTATTAGTTTAGTTAGAATAACATGTTAATAAATTGACTATTTTTCTTGAATAATTTAAGTTTAGTGCCTAATATACAAGGAAAATTGAGTAATTTAAATATTAAACTCTAAATTTAACCCAGTTTAAACCATAAATTTAGCTTACCGATCTAAAAAAATCTCGGCATCATAGTTTCCAGATTATAACTCTTTACTTGAACGAATAGTGCCATTATTCTATGAATAGAATAGACTAATTCTATATCAATACGCAGGATATGCTAATAAATATCATGTGATAAGATTTGATCCAATGGGCGATTGTTATATAACCGGACCAGTCGATCTTTGTTTAAAGAGTTAACACTACGAAACTTAATACTAAACTGTAGGTAGGCTCTTCTGTAAAGGGAAAATTGGACGATTGTAAACTATTAAGCTGTAAAACTAGAGAAGGTCGTGACTGTAGTAAGCTGATTCTAACACTAGATAAGTGTGAATGAAGAGCTGGATAAAAGTGAGTTTATATGTCTGCTTTCATTCTGTTTGTTTACATTTTCTCGTAGAATAAAGGAATTTGTGTAGGGTCTACGGCTTTTAATAGATCAAACATTGTCTACACTTGTATACGTAACTTCTGAAGATCTAAATGACCTCCTTTTATAGGCCTATATTTAAATAAGAACAAATGTAAATCACAGAATCGACGAATGGAAATGAGTTAAATTTTTTTTATCAATAAAAAAAAACCTTAGGAGCGATATAACTTAATTTTAACACCTCATCGAAAAAAAAAATTTTATTTGTTCTAGGTTAATGCCTACATTTGCCTAGAGGTGTTAAATTCCTTGAAACAGATAATTATTCAGCTTCGAGACACATTTTTAGGCTTAAAAACATAGCCTAGACTGCTTTTTGAATCGATTTGAACATAAAGTTTATCAAATTTTAGGTATGCAAGGTTGAAATTTCTCATTTAAGAGGGTGAATTAATGCATTTTCTTTTATATTTAGGATAAAAAATTCGTACAAATAAAGTTCGAAAAATGTATATTTACCTGGAAACCAAAGTGGGTAGCTGGGTGACCTCCTCCAGAACCGTACTGATCCGATGTTGGACGCTGAGGTAAACCATTGGTTCCTGTGGTCCACATGCCAGGGTAATTAGAAGTGGTACTTTGAGAGAGTTGATTACTTACGGGCGTATTGACGTAGTGATGTACGGACATAAGTTGGCGATTACTTGGCACGTACATGGCTGTCGGATGCAAATAAGGCCCAGGATCTTGATAGGCCGCAGTTGGTACGTGCATAGTGGCGATATTTTGAAACATACTTATAGAAACCACATGATGAATATCAGAAAATACTTAAAACTTTCCGATCAATTCAGCAAACTGTAAGTAAACGATAAAGATAGCTATAGAAAAGTAAAAATATAAATAAAATAGAAAATATGAGGTCCAACCGTTAGGCCAATCCCTCTTACACTAATTTTGATAGAGGGCGGGTACAAAATTGCGTCCTGGAAATATCCTCACTTAGACCACGCCTTAATTTTCTAATTGGTTAATATCAGTAGAGGTGGTACTATTAGGCGGAGTTTAAAATCTATCCTTCTTATCTTCTTTATGACTTTGCTTTTAATAGGCCGATATATATTTATTTTTTTATTATTATATATTTTTTTAAAGTAATAAGTGGTGAATTCTGTTCGAGTCGAACATGTTTACAGTTGTACTTTGTTACAAATTGAGCGTTGAAAACTTAACAAGTGCAACTTGCGAATTAGTATCGGTAGCGAAATTTATTATCTCCCTATTGACTCCATTAAGTAATCTTGTATCAATATACTTAAGAATTTAAGTATAAGTAATTAAAAATTAAACATAAATAAAACATTATGTTATTACCATGGTATAGGACCGTTATATTAAATTAATTTAAATTAAAAAGAAATATATATATTTTTTCCAGTATAAAATTCGCTTTAACAAGAGTTAAAATTTATTGTAGTGGCCATGTATAATGTAAAAAAATGACGAGTAAAATAGGATATGCTGCAGTAGAGAATCGAGTTACTGTCCAAGCCTCGGGCTAAGTCAAGCACATAAGGGGCAAATTTGGTTAAACTAAGTTTTTAATGCCCTTGACGACATCCTGCCTAGTGCTGGGTGTTGTCACACGATACCTTATCTGCGGAAAATTTTTCGGAAAGAAGAAAGAGAGGACAAAAAGCTATAACTAGTGGAATGTTCTCCAAATATAATTAAGTAATTGATGAGAGTGATCCACTACTTCATTTTTCTTTCAAACTTTTTCCTTCGGTCCTGGTCCTATTTATTGGTGTATTGTTGTGCGATTCTAAAAAAAACCGAAAAGAACAAGAAAATGGTAATTTTTTGAGGACCTTGTCCACACTTCTACTTAATGCTTCTCTGTTCTTTTATTCTTATAGTTACTTTAAGTACTCTTTAAAAAATGCATTTCTTGTCACAGTTAACTGCATCTTGCACAATAATTTTTCCAGTATGTTTCTGATAAAATATCAATTTCAGATAATTCAAAAAAGTCTAAATTTTGATTTAAAACCATCAAAATTATAAATCCGATTCCTATTTTTTTAAATGAAATATTTTTTATTTGTATTAAATTCGTTCTAAAGTAATGTAAGGTTGATTAATTTCCCATTAATTAAAACAATATAATAAAAAATTAACTTCACTTCAAAAATATAGAAGATTATATTTAGTTTACGTTTTTTTGTTATTAAATATTTTCTAATGAAAGTAATTATTTAATATAATTTTGTATGAGTGTATGAGTATGAGTATATAGGCCTACATAACATATATTGATGTATATCGATTATAATTATGTAAATTACTGTTCTTAGCATTGAAAATGCTATCAAACAGATAAATAGAATATTCTTCTATAAATAATCTCTTGGTAGCTTGATAGAATTATAGAAAAGTGATGTTTACACGCCGTGTACCTTGAAAGAGAACAATAAATCGGATTAAGTGGAATGGAAAAATTTCCTGTCCTGAAATTTAATTCTACAGTTAAAAAAAATGGTAAACTGCACGCTTAATTTCTTCCAAGAAAGTTGGAAATCGTGTTTAATAAATTTCGGTGAACGATTAAACTTAATAACAGATTACGACATGAAAAAATTCGGTTTAAATACGTTTAAACTGAAATTTAATTAAACAATTTCAGTTCAAATGTATTTAAAATGAATGTACTGTACAGTAGTCAATTTTTCTTAAACTCGTGTTTAAATTGAGTAAATTATTTGTCGTCTCAACTGTACTAATTCAGTGATTGAAATACTGTATTTAAAAGAAGCCACCCCTCATAGTTTTACAATAATAATCGCTATCACACAAGTAAATTATTATTAATTAATGAATCTAATTTAATTCCTACATAATTTAATTAATAGATTATTTCTTAAATAGTTTAAGTTTAATTAAGCTAAGTAACACTTTTAAGTTTCTTGCTAAAAATTAAATGGGGTCGAGAACTAAGGTGTGTTTATAGGACTTTAGTGTGTAATCTTTTGTAAAAGTACAACTGTTTATAAAATTAAATTAGGCCTAAAGTAAAAACGTCAATGTAATTAGTTTAAACTCATCTGAAATAATGTACTGTAATTAACAACTAATTTTAAAATATAGTGAATAAATAAATATATATTTAAAATTCTATAAAAATAGTCAAAGACGTCATTTGTTACATCACTAGAAAATATCAAGATAAATCTTATCAGCATTATTTTACTTTTGTTAAAATTCTAATAATAATTCGTAAACATGTTTTTTGAATTTTAATTTGATTTTTAAACCCAAGATTCATTAAAAATTGGGCCTATGTTATAAAAGGCTTACTTGATGTAGAAATGTAAAGTTTATTATATTTTTCGTATCCTTATCTTACAAAAATCTCTTATTCTTGTAAATATTCGTTTCATAGTTTAGGAATAAAGCGAATTCCCTAAAAATGACAGATTCACAAATGTTTGCTTTCGTCTCATATAAAATTAGGATACTAAAAATATAGAGCCTTATACTCCCTTATGAACCTTATCTTTCATTACATGGGCCTACGATTTAATTTCATTAAAAATAAATTCTGCAACTGTGATTAAGGTAAGGATACAACTATAAACATCTGAAATGGTCTATAGAACACAAATACAAGATTTCTACTTAATTTTAATTAATTTAATTAGTATTTTAATGCAAATTATTACTTTATCTTTGCTTAGGCCTGCGTAAAATTTATAAAATTCATTCTCTAAATTCAAAAAGTAGGCTTTGCAAGTCCTTTGGATATTCCTAATGTATAATCAACAGGCGGAATCCTAAGCATTTTTAAAACTCAAAAATATATTTGGCATCTAATGAATTTAATCTTTGTTCAAACATAAACCGGCTTACACTGTATACTTGTGTAAGACAGTTATGAAAGTTAATAAAAGTTGCATTATGCTAGTAATAATGCTTCATAAAAACTTTAAAGTTTAGTTGTAAAGCTTGCTTTGTCAATTTAAGCTTTGTTTTAGAGATAAAGTTGGCATAAATTTCATTCCTATACATAAAATTTTCATGTTTATGCATTTAATATAAGCCTCAATATCAAATTTATAGGAGGCCTAACTTAAGAATTTACTAATTTTTACATTGTCATTAGTTATTATTATTATTATTAGTCTACTAAAAGACTTAATGGAAGCTTCGAACTTCATTTTCATAATTAGTAGGCCTATATGCGAGTTTATGATACAATGTATACAAAGTTAAACGTAGAATAATGATTTATAAAATTATAAATGCTGATTTATAAAATTATAGGCTAAATGAATAAGTATAAAAATAGGTTTTAATTATTATAATATATTGAAATTTATATTCAAAAGCATGTATTTTAGTAAATTATCTCCCGTATATTCATGCCCAAGTTAATATAAATTATTTATTGACTATCGTAATCTGTGGCTTCTAATATTATTTTAAGTTAAATAAATTAATATTTTATAGCTCAAATCTCCGTTTATTAGCCATTTAATTCTATTTATGTAGCCTATATATTATAGAGTATAGACTATATACATAAATAGAACTAAATTTTGCATATAGACTTTATATAATGTAAAGTTTAGAAATGACATAATCCAATTTACTAAACTTTCTTTAAATATAATTAAATGCAAATAATTGTTTTATATTAAAATGAAATAAATGATTATATTTATAGCAAAACACTCGAAATTTCGAAGACGGAGAGATGTAACACATTAGGAGTTGATGGTAGAGAAATGAAAGTAATATAAGTTACTACGAAGCATTACTATAGCTTGTATTCAAAATCTAAGTAAAAAATTTAAAACTATAATTTAGACTATATTATTCATATATATTAACGCTTATTCAAAAATTTCTATATATTTCTAGTATAGGCTACTAAATTAGATAAAGTCGCGAATTTTGTGAATACTTCGACCGAATTCTTTGTGAAGTTTTGTCCATTAATCTTAATTTATTTACTTTAAAAAAACTAATTCATAAAATTTATATTATATAAAGTTAGTTTTTTATATTTACTGTAATTATTTACATTGTTTAGAGTCTTTTCAGATAGTAATTCATTCAATTTTTCATATTTACTTATATAATAATTGTGAATTCTTATTGTAAATCAGGTTCGAAGTCTATAAAATTTATAAGTGCTTAATAATTCAAAACCTAAACAATCTCTGCCTTGAATAAAATACTTTATCAGCTAATAAAAGATGAATTTTAATTCAGTAATCATTAAAGTAATATTACATATAAATTACTGCAATTCTTTTGTTTGAAATGATGCTTACAAAGATTGCTGCTTGTAATAATCTTACAACATATAAAATACATAGTTTCATTCAAACAGTCAAATCCTTCAAGTAGTTTATAAATTCAAAATTTCTTTAAGCTTTTATAATGAATTTAATATATCATTAATCACTATTATACTTTCTCATAGTAGTTTTGGATTTATCAAAATAATGCGCACTTTTACGTCAACTTGACGTCATTTTGACACTTTCATTATAAAAAAAAAGGTAAAGATGACGTCATATTTGCGCAAAAGTGTGTGTTAAACTAACAAAACAAATGCAACTTTTGACAGAACAAAGGCTGCAACATTATAATTTTAACTTTAATCTTACAAAATCATCCGCAAGTGAACTTTATACACAACTTAAATGCTACTTCAATGGACGAAAAGCCAATTTTAAAGACAAATTTTGGTAATTTTGCCAAATTTTCTACTTGAGAAGGAATCAAACTTTACTTTATTCACTTATTTAAAATTAAATTTCAGGTTTAAAACAATATTTATTTACTATTTAAGACAAACATATTTATTTGTTTATTTTCTAATGATTAAACCTTTTAATTCAAGTCGCCAATAGAATGCAAGTTTACATCTATCACTATAAATTTATAATTTAAAAAATGCCATATAAATATAAATTTAGTGTGTAAAGTTTTATTAAAAGTATTAAAAACTCAATTTTTTTAATGATTTCTTTTTTTTTATTAAATATGCACTATAAATATGTTCAGTTGATTACAATACTCTGCACTATTTTTCTACCTAATGCAAGTAATGAGTAGAGAAGTGATTGTTTCTTAATTTTATTTTTATAAAATAAAATAAAAATCAATATAAAACGTGTTTAAGTCAAAAGTAAAAATGCTATTTTTGATATCCGAACAGGTTGTTAATTTAAATTAGTTTAATATTCAAGAATAAAATAAAATAAATAATTCTGAAGTTGATTAACCTTTATTTTACAAACATATATAATATAAAATTTCCATTAAAAAATAAATCCGGCCTGGGCCTCCCATTCGTTACCTAAACTCTGGTTTAAGGCCTCACGCTAGGAAGCTCAGTTTAGGACTTCATATTTTAAAATTTATTATATTTGTAAAGGACGAAAGGCCTCTTATATATAGTTTGGAACTTTAAATAAGGCCCTAGAAAGACCTACAATAATTAAATTTATACGGTAATAGCATTTTCTTGTTTATAAATTGAATAAGTTCCCTCCACATTCTATGTATACATAAAATGAGGAGTAATCTTTCAAATAGAAAATTCATGGTAAATTTTATATAAAGAATGTTTACTTTAAAACATTAAAAATATCTTTAAGAAAGGAAGTTTGATTTAGGAAGGCCTATTATGTACAGTTTAAAGCCTTAAATAGATCCTAGATAGATCTATAATAATTAAATTTATAGTAGCATTTTCTTGTTTGTAAATTGAATAAGTTTACTCCTAATTTTATACATAGAAGGTAGAGGAATCTTTTAAATATAAAATTCATGATAAAATTTAAGTTAAATAATAAATTTTTACTTCGAAACATTTAAAAAAATGCCTTTAAGACGAAAGGAAGTTTCTGATTTATTACGAAATTTTGCGGTTGTTTTAGACACGCAGCTTGTATTATTTTCTTTTTACATCATTGAAATTGCCTAAGAGAAGAGAGACGATGTGTAAAGAACATAAAATTGAATACAAATAAATCATCATCGCTTCAACGCAAGTTCTTAGCTTACTTAAAAGTAACAAAGTAGACCTGTTCCTATCCATAAAATGAAAAGAATCACGCAATGTTTCATAATAAGTTTACCTTAAATCAACTTGCAGTAAACGTTATCGCGTACTGAAAACTAAGAGGATGACAAACCTGTCTAAACAAAAATAAACTTAGTATCATCGTTTCATTATGCACACAACCTATTGAGTTTCACTGTAGAAAACGTTCTCTCCTCATCTCTTCTATTCAGGAATCTATGATCTAGCCTCTAGGTTCGATTAATGACAACGTTTTTAAGCGGTAACAAGGCCCCCGAATGCCTACAATAAAAGATAATTAGTTCATTTTTATAAAAATAAGAACGTATGCAGAATGTAAGAAACTTTTGTGTCACCTTAAAATGGCGGAAAAACTAACAAGTCAAGCCAAGCGTGTTGACAGTGTGACTTTTAAATGATAAATGATGTTTGGTTTTTTAACTGTCACGAAGCCCTTATTGGACTACCTAGCAATGCAACCCAGAAGTGACCCTCAAACTGATATCTGGTAACTGGAGACTATGTAAGGGATTGTTGGCAACTCTGCAGACATAAAGAGGACAAGAAATTGTGACATCTTTGATGTCAGACGTGATCTGTCAAGACTTCTAGATCTAATTAGGATATTTTTATTTTTCCGATTTGATAATATTGCCTCTAGCTAGGCCTCTTATTCATTTTATGTAACAAAATATGCCACAAATTTCTGAATTTTCTACGAGATCCTTGCGCGTTATTATGAAACCGAATTATCCCCTAAGCTTATTTTACTATCAGGAATTTTCTGATTGTAATTATATTTCTGTATATGATTTTGACCCTATACGGACCTTAACAGTTATTTATAAGTATTTTTTGTCTCTTGAGTTATCTAGTTTTAATTCTGAAGAGTTTTGCAAGTGTAAAATTATAGAAAATGTAAAAATTTACTCGATAATTTAACCCAAATTGTATAAGAAATTCACGATGTATGCCTTCGGGGATAAAAGAATTGAGAAATAATTTTAGTTTTTTCGCTAAATCTCATTGCATTAAATTCGTATCAATTATATAATTTTAAAAAATGGATACAAATATGTTTAAATATGATAAATGACCATAGGCCTAACAGAATTTTCTCGATAATTTTAAAATTAAGATGAAAAAAGAATAGTTCTAGTTTTATATCTTTATAATTCTTATCTATGCTGAAGGCAAGAATAAAAAAAAACAAATTCTTTCTTTTTGAATGCTTTTCATAATATAATTTAGTCAAAATAAAAATAAAATATTCATATTTCTGACTAACAGATGGCTCATTTTGTTAATGAGGGGTTAAAGTTCCCTAGGACACTTTCTATCAATCAACTTCTTTCGCTAATTAATAAAAATTAAAGTACGCTAGAGACAAATTAATGCCACAACTAAGTAGAAAAAAGTATCGTTAAAAAAATAATAATAAAGTAAATATTTAGTAATTAGCAGAGGAGAAAATTTCGTTTGGTTCAAACGGATCACATGTCTAATAAGCAATCAGTATGCAGAAAACTTCAGACATGTCACACGAGGACAATACATCAACGGGACCGAATCGTGACATAATATATCAACAGAGCCTCCAGGCCAATTCGGTACTCATCAACATTCGCCTGTGGAACTTACAAAACGTGAATGGCTCTACAAAGAATCCCCGATATGAGTCCTTCTTGACATGATTGGCAAACAAATAGGCAAAACACATGTAGGGCCATCAGCTTCATTTGTATGAATCTTGCAGAGAATTCTAATCTTTTTTTCCACCCTAATCTGATTGGATTTTCTTGTTAAATAGTGAAAGAATACCGTTGAGTCTAACTTATACGTTAATCTTATCTTTGAAACTATAGCAATGTTTAACTGTAATGACCTGACGGGTTATTCAATAGGAGATTCTGTCAAACAAGTTTATTTAGGTGTACAGGAAGTGAAATATATTCAATCGAAATGCGTTTACTTTCGTTACAGTAAGTGAATTAAACGTGATTCAATCTAGCAAACAAAATTTTATCTAAAGCAGCTTTAAAAATATCGAATTTTTATGGTTTATCAGGGAGCTGGATAATATGTTTTATGATTCAGCTAAGGATGCAATGTTAAAGAATATGAAATTTTATGGCTAGAAACGGATGAAGAACGGCGAATTTATAGTTAAACGAATGAGAAAATAATCCAAATAGCAAATTTCGTTAACTCGATTCGATTAAAGATTCTGGCAACATTTCTCCTATCGGAATGATCTTACCTGCAATACCCTTGAATCTTAAGAGAAGTATCGAATTACTAGTGATTATTTCGATGAAATTTAAATAAAAAAACTTGTTTTTTTACACACATTTGAACTAAAAAGACAGATGACGGAGATCAATTTAACAAAAAAATACCAGAAGTCTCATTTATGACAAAATTGACGTGACTGTCAAAAGACGTGACATCACTGTAGAGAAGTCGAAGATGCAACAAGGCGTGACTGAGTGACATCGGTTGGGGACATTTGTCAAAATTGCCTGCCTATAGATCAATGTCAGAAAGTTAAGTCTCGATCTCAGACGCTTTCCTGTGCAGGTGTTGTCCTTCATTGTTTTGACGAAAGCAAATTGAAATTCATAGCACATTGTTATGCCAGGTGGTTCAGTGAGTTTTTCTCTCTCTCTCTCTCTCTCTCTCCATTTTTTTATGTATATTATTATTTTTTATTTTTTCATTCTACTGCCTCCTTGTATTTTCAAGCGTTGCTTGTTAAGATCGAGGTGAAGATCTTTGACTAATTAGGAATTATAACTGTAAAGGACAAGAATAGAAACAGAAATCGCGACAAACTAATTTATGTTTGACTTTAATCACTAGTCTTATTACACAATTTAAACAATCTATTTATAAAAAGTCGATTTTTTTAATTTAAAAAAGCTCATTTTTCAAGCTTTGCAGTGCATTTTCTTCTTTAATTTCGGACTTCTGTGAAGGGCCTAAGGATTCTTCTATGATTAATAAAGCAAAATATCATTAAAACTGGTACATGAAGTATTTACAGAATTCAAAATTAAGATAAGATCCATCCAATCCGTCGGAAATTTTCGACTTTATTTCAGATGCAATTATTTTAAAAATAAATGATCTTCTCTTTGAATTTTTTCCACAATTTTTTGATAAAATCTAATGCCCGGGTACGTATTTATATCTACTCCGAAGATTAAATCTAGATTTAAGAAGATTAGTCAATGACATCTGAAAGAAGTTCACTAATTTATCAAAGCTTTTTTACTTACGTTAAGAATTACAAAACTAGTTTTTTAAATTAATAAGGTTTCAACACACAGACGGGCCTCATATTATCCAATTAAGATGAAAATATAAGATATAGTTTATTAATTATTAATTAGAATGGAGTAATAGAATTTTTAATCTTCGGTAAAGTTCCGTAAGGAAAATGTTAACTTTATTTAAAAGTCATATCTTAAAAATTATAAATTGTAATACAGCTTGTGTAAAAATTGTATAATTTTCTGCGCTAAAAACCTGAATTTTATGCTAATTTTTTGGCACTTTTTTGATTTTTGATAAAGTAAAGACTATAAATTTTGTATATTTGTATATTTAATTCAATTTTTAAAGATTTTACACAAAAAATTCACTTTTATAAACGACCTAAATGTCTAATTCGTATAGACTAAATGTTCACATTATTATCCAAAAAATAAACGAATTATTTAAATAAATGGCAATTTTAAAATAATTTAAGTTAGAAATATGTTAAAAACTGAATAAAAATGTAATATTTTTAGCTTACATTTTTATATTTAGAAAAATTCGTTTATTTTTAACTTAATCTAGTTTATTATCTAAACATAGCCTAAACAAACACAATGATAATGTGATAAGATATGTAAATTCACGGATTAATTGTGTGGAAAAAATGTATCTTATGTAATTAAATTATTATTATTTTGTCAATACTTAGGCCTATTTTATAAATATGTTATAATAAATTAAAATTAATTATAGATCTATTCTATACAATTGCACGTTTTTGCGTTAAGTGGTATAGTTAAATTAACGATGTAAAAATTATTAAAAATAATTTTAGTTTTAGAGATGAACAATTATAACTTCAAGATTCGAGCAATATTTGTTCAGACACTTTCACTCTTTAGGGGTCCAATTAAACAGCTGAAATACCATCCTAATGGATAGGTGGTACAAGCATTTATGCCTTCAGGCTTACAAAATACTTAAGACTCAAAATAATCTTCACAATGCTTAATACCGGAGTCTTTATAAAAGCCTTTAATTTGCTTTGAAAAGTTCTTTTGTTTAATTTTAGGTCTTTAGGAAGTTCAGAATTCTAATTTTAGAAACAGCACTTATATGACTTTAGTCTTAAAGTGTCAATTAGTTACTAAAAACCTTTAAAACGGATAGATGTAAGTAAATTATTGGCTTGGGAGATTATTTAGAGGTTGTTACTCTTAAAACTAATCCTTTAAAACGCCTTTTATGATGGATTGCTTACTTGAAACTTCATTTATTATTCTGACAAGTTTAGTCTATGTATAAATAACTAGATTTATATATTAATTTTTATTCTGTAACATGTTTACAGTTGTAGAGCATGCATAGTTGTAAACTGCTTGAGGTTAGATTTCCACTCATTCATCAGTTTCCACCCATTCTCATTCAGATTTCTATCTCGTTAAGTGTTAAAAATTGACACTTCTGTACTTCTAGATATTTATAAATTCAAAATTTTAAATTTATTATCGATATTTATTTTATCTATCTAAGATTTTAATACCATAAATTCTCTTAGTAACGTAATCTAGAATTTAGAAGCCATTCAATGGAGTTACAACTTAATCGGATAACTCTAAATCGGGATTAGATAAGATAACCCCCTTTAGGAATATTTAATGTGATATATATATATAAAAAAATTACCTTTACCAGACCTTGCACATAGGTAGCTTTGATCCCATGTGACTTGTTAGGTGTAAGCTCAGGTAAGCAAAAGGGCAGAAGGCCTCGTTTTCGTTCGAAGTCCACTTGACACTGAGCCTCTGTATGGGAAAAAGCGACAGTGGCGCCATCAAACACTAGACATTGCAATCAATCACACTCTGCCTAAAGGTGTTGGCCACTCTGCCCTGCTAACCCACCAAGCTCTCCCTACTGCTGACCACAAAATGTCCCCAAAATGCGACTTTATCATCTCTTCTATCGTCTTTAGACTAGCCACATTGTCTCCGGTTAGTCCCCTTATCGGCTGTTGGAAAATCTTGACAATTGAGTATATGTAAACACAAAAATTCACTCTAAAAAAGAGCCATAATCATTAACAAATGTCCCTTCCCTTTCTTTCTAGATATATTCTTAAGAATTTTCCAGATGTAAATTACCGGGTGATCATCATCTTGCGTAATGTAGTTGGTTTCTGTAAACATTTTTAACCTTAAAAATAAGATTCTTTTACCGATAAGCCAGGTCTAAACAAGCCCTCTCCAGACAGTCTTAAATGTAAACAACATTAAAAATCGCCTACACTTTTTAATAGGTCCTTTAAGGGATAATTGTCTGGATTTTAACGATAACGACCGAGAATTTTGTAAGAATAGGCCTCTTAACTTTTCAAATTTAGACAGTCATCACTCAGAATATTTTGCAATAAACTAAAAACAAAAACACGAAAATATATACATTACAAACGATCTAACTATCCTATATTTTTATGTAAGTTATATCAAAGAATTTTTTAAGCTTTAAAAAACTTTTTAAGGGATTTAAATATATTCTAAAGAAGCCATGTAGAAAATACAAGTCTAGAATTATTATTAATTCATTAATAATTCGAATATTCCAACATTTATTTATTTATTCATTTTTCAAGAACTTTTCTAGAAATAGAATTTTGTTCAAGAATTAATTTTAATGCTTTCAGTAATTGTTCGCTCGACGTTCTATCATGTAAACTGGTTTTATTTATAACAATAGAAAGATAAATAACAGATTATTATAAATATTTGATCAACTAATTCTTTAATAAATAAAAATATTTGATATTTGAATGAAAATATTCTTTCCTTCTCCTGTAATCATTAAGCGACATCTTTGACAAATTTCTTATAGAATAGTCTCTACAAAATCCAACTGTAGGCCCATTGTTTTATGAAGTAGTCTAATTTCCTTAAAAATATTTTAAATGTAGGGCGTTAATACAGGCCTTAGATATTTACTCTTATTCTACTTACAGATTAAAATTAATGTGTTAGAACTCTATATTTCGGTGAATTTCTCACTAGATTAATATGTCTGTTATTTTTCGTTGTATACTAAAATAAGCCTAACTACCAAAGAGTTTCTTTAGTTACTGATATCAGTAAAAAAAGATGCTAATGATCCTTATGAATTAACATCCTGCTTCGAATTTGTAAATCCGAAAGTTTGAAGGACTGGACACTTTTAAATAATAAGCAATTAACTAAGCTGACCAATAACATAATTCGTTTCAAGCAAAATATACTATGCCAATGGTTTGCTTAAGCAGATTACGTGTCCTGAAACATGAGCTGTTTCTAAGTAGCAAATATCGGATGTAACCTTAAACATTCTGAATTTTAGAATCTTTGTAAATGATAACAAATATTTAAAAACTCAAAATATCATTTGTTTTAATTTTGTATATTACAATTAAATCTATCTCATATCAAAATTTATTGAGAATATTAAAATATAATTATATTTACACTTAACTGTAGACAGTGTTACGAATAAGATACATATACTAAAACTTTAGATTTTATTTAGATTTAAATATGATTTTTTTGTAGGCTTGCTTATAGAATATTTTATTTATAGCCTGTTTTTTTCATTTACATCTTAAAATAAGCGCTCTATCTATAATTATAATAATAAATTGTGTACATTTCAATTAAAACTATACAAAATAGATTATAGAGATATAAAACTTAATTCTAAACTAGATAATGTGCTAGTTATAGGCTAGTTTTGACAATAGGCAACACCTAATTCTAATCATGTTTTCGGTAAGTGAAAGTGAGAAAAGGGTTGGAAAGAAACAGTTCATCCAAGCTACTAGAAAAATAAAACAATAGATTACAACCATACTATTATCTGGGAAGTTGATACAGAAATTTTATCTCCCGCTTGTTCCTTATCTCCCAGTAACCCTGTCCAACATAGCATTTTATAGTTTATAGCCTTTCTCTATTACAAGTCTAGTTAGATCGTGGATTTTTTTTCTTTCTTTTCTTTTCGCTTTCCCTCTTCCTACTTTTCACAATAGATAATTCATTCTGTGGTTATAGCGGCATATATAAGGAATATTAATTTGCTTAATTGCAATTTTGTAACGTTTTCTCCTAAAAGGACTAATTATGGCTCTAGGGAGTTGTTTGCCAATTATGTAAATTAGAAGGAAAAATAGGAGATTTTCGTTTCTTTATGTAGAACTGTCACAAAAGATATATAACTTCCTTCTGTTCATTCAAGCAGATTCACAGTAAGACGAACGGTTGTCCCCGTAGGCTGCATTTTCCGCCAGCTACTTGCTTTGACAGAAAATGTTTACTTTTCTCCCAAACTTTTGTCAAAAATCTTTTTATCTAATAAGACCTAACGATTTTTAATAAATCTATTGTTTCATCTTTAATTCCCATACCAGACATATATCAAAGGCCTATAATTTAACAAAAAATTAGGCCTTTCATTTAACCAATTTAACCAATCAGAATTATAAGTGTGCCTTTATCTGTGGCCTAAACCCTAATTTAAAATCTGTTCACAAAGTTTTAGCAACTTATAATTAAATACAAGGCCTAATTTTCCCAGTCCTGCTCTTTCATATTTAGAAAAAAAAAAAAACGGGTACAAAGGCGAGAATAATCAGTAAGAAATAACCATTTTCTGCTACCTTTTCATGAAATATCTGAATTTGATTAAGCAAATTGACTTTGATACATTAATCAATGATAAGTATGATGGAAAGTAATTAAAGTGATCGATTTAATTTATTTTATGCCTTAATCAGTGAATTAATAATATTTTAGTAGCTTTTACCGGCCTTATTTTGCCTTTAAATACATGAAATTTACTTTATAATAGTGTAAAAAAAACTTACAATTTGTGGTATTAAAAATAAACTTGTTTATAAAAGTTGGAGTTATCTAGTTTAATGTGTCATCTATACTTGATTTTTTTAAGGCAATACATTTACAGTATAATTTATATTTTGAAGATATTTTTGCAAAAATAAAAGGCTTATAGTGGTAAAACTGGCTTAGAACAATGATATAATCTCATTTTACGCCCTACACCTACGTGTGTTAGATCTAAAGATTTTTTCAGACCTTGATGTCAATCATAATTAAAAATTATTAAAAAATTCTTTCTAATTAAAATCTTTGAATTGAAGGCCTTGGTAACAGAATTAAAACGAATTTTTTTTCGCCTGAATACTTTATTTTTTCAGTTTTTGTGCAGATAAATAAATAAATCAATGGCCGCAGCTGTCTCAGTTCATGAGGGTCAAATTCCTCCAAATCTAAAACAGGTCGCGTGGCACCCAGCACGTGGCACAAAGACTCATGTTACCAAGTTATCATTAGAAGAACAGTTAGGGTCATCACAAACTAATGTCGATAGATGGGACTTTTCTTCTTTTAGGAGAATGCCGTACTTCTTTTTTGTATCATACACACATATGCACATGTGAAGATTTATTATAACCTCGGATCTTCAATGTGTTTGGGTTGTGTTTAGATCTGGATAAACTCACCCAAGAAAAATGTGAACTGGAAAATTTTATATATTATCTATGTCACTATTTTTCCTGTTCATCCGTATGCCCCATTGAGTCTAACACATTATAAATTTACTTATAATGGGATAATTTTAGATTTTTAGCATTAGAAACGAAATAAAAACAAAATTTTGCATAAAAATTTCTTACGTTTAAGCGTATTTTATAAAAAATTAACTGAAATAGTAACGTTAATCAGACGCCTTATTGAATATCGTAATATTTAACATTAAAAAAGCTTCCATACTCGAATAAATATAAGAAAAAAACTATATTTGACGTGTAAGCCACCACCCAGGGTGTTGTGTGACCTTTTTATCGCATCGTTCCTCATCTCAGACACTAACTCCTCCCATTTCTCCACACAAAAAAATAATATGACTTATTACGCCAATAGTCTCCTCCTTCGTTCTTCATACCGTACATTCTTGTCTGTTATTGGTCGCCGGTTGAAAAGTTCCGCCTTACGTGTTACGGTATCGTCCAATTGAATCTACCACGATAGAAAAAGATAGCTGTATCATAAAAATTTCTATCCGTGCGTAATATTGCATTTGAATTTTGTTATAAAATGTTAAATGAGTTTGATATATGCGTAATTGCGTGATTTTTATTTCTTGTTTAATACTTTAAGTTGTAAGGATATATATTTAATCTAATTGAACGCTGTAGTTTATAAAAATAGTAAAAATATATCATTAAAATTATATCAAGTTATTGATTTTAAAATAAAAAAACCTGGGAAATTAAAATGTAAATAAATCGGTTAAATTGTATATGTAAATACTAAAATCCATATTATAGCCTTTATGTAAAGATAAAACTAAATTATTATAAGATAAATAAAGGAATGACTTAAATAATTCGGCTTAAATTTAGTTAAAATTTATTTATCTAAAATTAATTATGTTTTTAGAGAGTGAAATTTTGAAGTCTGGCCATTAAAATGTTTAGAAATTAAATATATTTGAAATTTCATATAGATCTAAATTTGACTGGTCAATTTATTTTATAATCCATCAGCTTTTTTACGTGTTTAAAGCAAATTCATTAGAAAATGTCTTTTATTCAGTCTGTAAGAAAATTTTTTGAGAAATTTTATAAAATTAACATTATCTCAATAACTAGATTACTTTCCAATTAATATATATAAATAAACTCATAATTATCAATAATATTTTTTGAATAATACATGAAAACAACTGCAGTTGCTTAGGCCTACAGATTACGAAAATTAGAGTAACCTGACTCTCCCCGATTAACATAATTCGATAAATAAGATAAATATTTTTTAATTTGTAACTAAACTAATACGACTGGAACAAAACTATGTGTATAATGTACTGTGTTCAATACAGCAATTGTTTAGTGTGCGTATGGAGTAAAAATTGTAAGTCTCATTACTTAAATTCTACCTTAGAATGTTTTTAAAAGGTTTTCAATTCAATCGTAAGCTTAGACTGACATTTTAACTTTATATTTTGAATAAAAATCTTGTAATGCATCAGAAATAGAAAAAATTTAAATCGTAAAGAGCTTCTAGAGAAGAACCTAATAAGCTTTAGATCTTAAATAAATCTAATTTGCAAATTATAAATAAGTAAGTGCCCAATAATTTCTTATGTGCATGAGTTTTATTTTTTATTTAAATTAAATTAATTATTTCTAGATTTATTTGATAATGCAGGAAAGCAATTTTTTTACATTTAGATAAAATTGCTTAATAATTGCTTAATAAAAATTATAAAAATTTATATTTTTTATCTGTTAAAATAATTAAAATAACCTGTATGAGTTAACCCCATTCATAAACAATTGTGCAAGCATTAAACAATGGTTTTTAAATAATTGTAATAATAAAAATAAACCAGATTTATCAATTTAATCTTTATTTACAAAAAAAAAGTGATGGCAATATTAAACATTTTAATTAAAATTTTAATTCATTTGTTAAATCTGGTCTTAAGAACCTGTTGAAAAATCAATTTTACGTAACTTACAACATTAAATTTTTATGTATAATTATAATTATATATAGTTTACGTTTATTTATATTAAAAATTAATATAAAATTATATAAATTTTTATATTAATTTTTAATATATTGCAAGCCTTAGAAAACACTTAGACATAAACGAATCTAAACTAAATTGGAAAATTTAGCAATTAATAAAATAAATATCAGAAACAGGAAAATAAAGATGCGACAAATGTAATATGTTTTTAATTGTGTTGAAAAATGAAATATTGTCTGAATTATTTGCAGCACATAAGTGACAACTGACGAGGGACAATGTGAATATTTGCCTCTCGTCAGCTGTATTATTGTTAGTTAAATGAATAAGTTTACGTCACAAAGACTAGCAAATTTATTCATTTAACTAATAATAATATAATTTGCAACACTACGAAAATACGTATTACACGCTCTTTCCTCCTCGACTGTTGTCAATTATATGCTACAAATAATTCATGTTCGGAATCGCAACATAAAAATAGATGTAGATAAAGCGTTTCTAATCTTTTTAATATGATAATTTAAATACATTTACTCAGAACGTTTTTCCAAGTTTAAAAACTGAAATTTAAAATCTAAATTTTCGAAATTTAAGTTTATAAATGCGATCTTATAAGTATAAATTTAATAAAGCTTCATTTTTCTAACGTTTCCTAACAAATTTAAAAGACTTATCATAGTATAAATTGTGAAATTAGCGATTATTTATTTATGTTAAATTTAATAAATTTAGTGCTTTTTATATACAGTTTTAAATATTGTAAGTCGAAGCTTTCTATATGAAAATCTTATATTTTTAAATCGCATAATTCAAGCATAGCCTACCAAATTTTAAGAATTGTAACTTATATCAAACGAAAGACCTATATATTATTCAATAAGCTATTATCTATAATGCATAAATAACCTATTGCATAATAGACCTACCTCAATGCCAATGATATAAATGGAAGAAACAAGACATTATACACTTACCACAGGTTAGAAATCCTAATATTTTTGTTATTTTACTAAAGAAGAAACAATCGTTATTATTCTAGACGAAGTATTGTGTTCCATAGAGAATTTATTTGACAACGAAGTCAAGTAGATGACTGCTGGTTGACGAAACCAAGAAGGTTATCTTGAACCAGTCGTTTCAAGCACTTAGCGTTTGTAACTTATTGGCTGAATAAATAACATATGTGTATGCTTTATCTCCTCCAATATGCACTTGATCTATTATTGAGGTGGAGCAACAGATAGGGGCTCAATCATTGAAAGAATTTCGAAATTTTTAAGTCACCTCTACATCCATTCTATCTATTATTAACGTTTCCATATTATATTAATTGTTATTAAAGATCTTTTTTGTTAACAAGTATTATCATCTCTGTGTAAGTTATGCAATCCCAATTATCGTTCCTCTATTATGTTTGTGTTAAGAAAACAATGAAAAAAATTACTTTTAAATTTGGCATTTATAATTATGGAGCCATTATACATTAATTTAAATCATATCTTGTTGACTTCTAGTTGCAGTGAACTCTTGAAAATTGAGACTACAACTAAAGAAGAGACACTTACAGACCCGAACTAATTAAAGTCCGGAGACATCGTTAATCTAAAGTAGTCTGCAGCAGACTTATAAACTATCCTTGTCACCTAATTGTTAAGGTTTTTCTCTCCCCCTTTTTTACTTAAACATGACGACTGGTTTTTATCGTAGTCTATCGGAGTTTTATATCAGGCACGTGACACCTCTGTACATACAACATTTGCATGTTCTGTGTTACGACAGAGTGACGCCTTTTCGTGCTTTATGACAGAATTAGTCCGGAATTATGTGACTAGACTTTTAATGAGTCTCTAATGGTTAGACATACAGAACATTTTAGTTTTTAGTTAAGGGATTAGATTTTACAATAAATTTTTATAGTGTCGGGTAGAGTTTCTTTTCCATGGAATTTAATAAGAGAGGGGAGATGAAAAAAACTTTAAACATCATTAACAGTTTTAGAACATAAAATAGCGCCTAAAATTTAAATTAATTTAAAATATTTTTAGTTTATTAGAAAAAATAAAAGTAAAAATACTCGGAAGACCTTCCAATAAGATGTGTTAAACTTTATTTCTTAGAAAGTAATAACGTTAGAAGTAGAATTTTCAGTCTAAGTGATATAAGTTAAAAAAGACCTTCTATTCCTGTCACGTCCTAGACATGGGACATCGGTGGTCAGTGTAGTGTGGACCCCGTCTTCGTGCCTTCAACCTAAGTGGATTTCCTTGTCCCTAGACGATGCCGCAAGACTTGTCTCAAGCTATCAAAGTCATTAGAGCAGAAATATTGTCAGCGAACTCAAAATGTAAACACAGCAGAAATTTTTCACATGATCCACCCAACCGTGGTTTTTGTCGGCCACAGACCCCCTGAAGTGTAAGTTTGGGTCCTGTACAATATAAACTAAAGTTTACCCAACCCTATAAGTCACCTAAACTTTAGCGGTGTTATGTTACACCGCATAAAATATCAGTAGAATTCTAAGTGTTGTAAGACGTATCATCGCAGATTATGAAGAGAGAAAGTAAAAATCTCCCTCTCTCTCTCTCTCTCTCTCTCTTATTAAAATTAATTTAGCAAAAGATATATATTTTGTCAATAATCTTCCATTAAAGTTTAAACAATAGGCCCTCGAGGACTGGTTAATGCGATATTGTCAGATGTAACACGAGTAAAGGCACCATTATTGTCTGGCGACATTGGCAAATCAAAAGCAGGTAAGAGACAGGATAGATAGCCCTATCTAAGTAGACTTATGTGGTAAGCCACTTTCTTCTGAATAATGTCCAGAGGAGTTGGTGTTACACATTACTGTGTATCCACCCTGACGATCTGGCGACACTCAGCCGCTTGGGATCGACTCCTGGACCTGCAATGATTTCCCTGTTAATGTCCAGCCTGGTGTCTATCATGCTGCCCGCCTAATGGCGAAGGCGCCTCAGTCTAGCTTATCTGACCACAACTATGGCGTCTTCCCACAATACATTGGTGGTACCTCCCACGAAGTCCAGCTACCGGATGCAATATTTACACTCTGTAACTGTTACCGTTACAATTGGCTTTTCTCATTGTATTGTTTGTCTGTTTGAATAACAAAATTGTTCAAATGCCTAAACAAAACCCTCTTCTATATAAAAATACCCCCATACAAAACGTATTTACACGTATATTAAAGTTTCTTTAACGTATTTTATACGGATATTACTAAAAATAAATTTGTTAAAAAGTCAACCATAATTTTCCTCTGAAATTAATTTTGCCCCCTAAAATTTCCCCTAAAATTAATTTTGAATCTAAAAGTTAAACTTCGTTCTAAATAAATTTTATAGCAGCGTGCGCTTGCTGAATATCAATTAGTTTTCTAAAACAATTTTTTAATTTCTAAAATTACTTCTCAGTTTAATCATCACTTTAGTCAAGTACACGAAGAGATAAACATCGGAAATTAATATTAAAAAAAAATAGATAAATGTATAAAATTAATTAATTAAAAAATCAGTTTAAAAGTTTTTTTTTAAAAAAAAAGGCGTTGTTTGACGTTCCTTAGTCTGAGGAGGATAAATCGTGTTATTTATTACGAGATAGAAAAAGTGACACTCGGTAGCATTCCCTTCACCCCACCTTAGCTAAGTAAGACAAATGTCTTGTCCAAACACTTTACTTTGAATGATATTCACGTATAGAACTAAATGTAGATCTAAGTATGACACTCCCTACTTATTCCATATTTAAACTAAATATAATTTTGTACTAGAGTTTTGGCTCAGTTCCTTCGACAGAGCCTAATTTAGTGTTCTTCCTTCTCATTTAGCAATAATACAACTTCCGACTTCTACCCTTTATAAAAACACTGTTATTTCTGACTTAGAGATAGCCTATTTGACTAATGTAACCATTATGGAGATATTTTAAGAAGGTATTCTCCTGAAAAGTTCGAATTTAGAACTCCTACTGAAAAAGCTTGACAATTAAGTATAACTGATCAGTGCAAGATGAGATTAGTGACAGACCACGAGGAAGAAGCAACGAACATTCTAAAATCGAATTTATAGAGTTAATTTATGTGTTCTTATACCCTATTTCTGTATAAACTCTACAGTTCTTTGTCCTTCAATTATAGTTTATACAGCCAAACTTTGTCTTAAAACATACATAAATTAAATATTTACATGCCTAATCATGTATAAAAATACATAAAAATTAAATTGTTGATTAAATTCTGATGATAAACTCATTCACAATATTAATATGCTTATCATCATTTAACTCTTTCGTGACACGATATCGATAATTAGACTTTCAAAGTTTTGCACAAAAGGACGACACGAAAACACCACGTGATTTATCAGATAATATACAATATTATCTTTGTCTGGGTTTATCATATGATCATTCGTAGCAGCCACAATTGTTCAAGGTTGTATAATTGGAAATTTGTTTTAAAGATAAGCCCTAAGCATTGATTAGTATATCAGTTTTATACCTGTGTACAGCATGACTTTGCTGTAAAAAGCCAATTCTCCCCGCCTATGCCGAGTTTATTTAAAGGAATTTTTAAAAAATTGTTTCATATTTTAAATTGCATATTTGTTAATTTTACCTACTTTTAATTTTCGGTAGGTCATAAAAACAAGGCGTATCACTCGTACGCCTGTTTATGGTATGTAAATACTTTGCTATAAAGAATTTTATAACTTTACCTCTCCTAAAATACTAAAAAGTTCAAAGAAAAAATCGAAGTTCTATAACGATTTAACATGCAAAAAATGTACCGTAATGATAATTAAATACAATTATAACCGCTAAAATGAGCTAAATTCGAAAGAAAGGGGGGAGTATTGGGAATAGGAACGCCTTAGTACTTGCAGCAAAATAGACCCTTTCATTAAATCTGCGTGGAGCTATTCAAATCGAACAAATTAGAAATACACTTCCACAGTCTCATTACCTCTTTAATGCCCCGGCAGAAAATCAATAAAAGCTCATTTGGGCACTTAAAAGATAGATCTATGCCAGTAATGACAAGAGCGAGGATGGTTTATTTACATTCGGTACCGATAAGACGAAAAAGGAACCTTGCAATCAATCAACACTTAACTATAACCCATTCTATTATCTTGTTCTTTGTAAAGATATTTTCTGTACAACCAGCACCGAAGAGAGATAGCCGTTGACTATCTACAAGTAGAGGTGAGAAGACAGCAATAAAGTTGGTTGTTGGGTGGTTCTTTTCGTTCTTACCTCACATACCGACAGGAATCTCCGAAGATTTGTGACTTAGACTAACCATAAAAGCGACTTGGGAGTCGACCTATCACAAATCAAGCAAAAGTGACACAGAAGCGTATCGTCTTCTGACACAAACACATAATTCATTTCTTAGCTCGTTCTGTATTCCACCAGTTGGGTGTCTGCGACCATTCCGTGCCCGCGTAACCTTTCAAGAAAAGGCATAAAATAGACTAGTGTGACCATTACTATGCGAAACTCTCCTTGGTTAAAACATTAGAAAACCAACCCAACGTCTAAACTCGAACCCGTTACCTACTCTCCTTAAACACATTATATCTTTCTTATACTTCATACGGATCTGTGACCTAACTTTTCTTCGCCTTCATAGAGGGTGGTAGATCCTATAGATCCATTGATAGAACCTGTAAATCCTATTAATCTCTTGATAGATCCTATAGAAAAATCAAGCATTATATAGACATTTAACAGTGTCTAAGATGAAGTCCCGATTATGCTAGAGTGAAAGAATGCCAAGAATTTCATATAACACCGGAGTATCGAATATAAAAAAGGGGAAATCAAGTATAAATATGGTGAGAAAGTATGGCAGAGAATAGGGCACGATGCAAGGTGGAAGCATTATAGTACCGATTTCGTGATCTTAATCGGGATCAATAGTTTTTAAGGATACCCTTATCCCATTTTTATGGTTCCAATGACACCAAAACTATCCCCGCAGGACTTAAGGAGAGATGTTGTTGTTTCTGTCAAGTTCGTTTTTCTACACTGTCAAGCTCATGACGAGCTCATACACGCTCCTAAAAACTCGAGACGTCATTGGCGACACTACTCTATTAATCTAATTATAAGTAACGATAAATTAAATTTTTTAAAATAGATTATAGTTGTCACGTGCGTTAACAGATGGCGCTTTATGTTAATAAGGTGAAATTACGAGAGTAGGGATTATAAATGAACGCCATTTTTATTGCCAAACGTGCGATTACAGTACTAAAAATTTCTTCCTTTTTTTTTCTTGTAGAAGAACAGAAACTTATTGTTACATCTTTGGTCTTCTGTATGTTGGCTTTGTACTATTACAGTAACAAAATCGATAATTAAATCCGATTTTTTTTAATCAATTAAATACATTTTACTGTAAAATTACAGTCATAATACTGATATATTACACAGAAACGACTTTAAGAATGCAATAATAATAAAAAACACAAACAGAATAACGTACATACATTTTTTGTTTTTCTATATAAGTTCATTCCTAAATTTAGTAGGGATCAAAATAATATTTATCCTAATTTCTAGTTAATATTGGAGACGAATTTCGCGAAATTTTTGACTATTTTTCTCCTCTCGAGCAGTCATTTTAAATGGCACAATTAGTTTGCTGTGTTGTGCACCACCACCGACGGTGCATTGGTGATAACTTTTGTTTCGTTTTCTAAATTTAGTACTCCTGCCGACGCTAAAACTGATGAGGAATAGATTGGAGTCGACATGATGGTTGCAGGTTGATCTAATGGTGACATGTTCAAGCCGTGAAGGTGTCGAGTTAGTATGTCCGAGGAGGGTGTAATGGGCGATGACAGGGATCTTCCTTGAGGGATCGGGCTCATTGTTTTCATATCGTGTCTACTGAGGATGCCCTGGTCAGAATGTGGAGACAGTTGATAGGTCACTTGACATTCTGATGTGGAATTCTTCGGAGCTACCAAAAAACACCAAGTTATAGCCTACTTTCGGCCTTTTTTAAATATATGCAACGTTATTCAAACCGCGACTTGTGACAAGTGACTTGTGACACTTCGCCGATTGAGAAACGTTGCGTTTTCAGTTTCAATAATTATGTCCTGGCTTTGTTCTCTTACCAGGTTTCGTTTTGCCTTCTGGATTAGAGTTTTTTGGTTTCCTTTTTCTCGTCTGTATTCCTTCCTTCTTCATGGCTAAAGGCCGGTTGACCTGAGAATATGCCAGTAAACAGTCAAAAAAAAATTTTAAATATACGTTTTATTATTGCTTGTTTTAGTAACTTACTCCGTGTAATTTGAAGTATAATCCGCACGCATTGCAAACAGGTTCGCCTTGGTTGTTTCTTCGCCATAGTGTTGTATTCGTGGTCGAACAGTTGGAGCAGGAGAGGCCAGCTCTTCTTGAACTTGTCTATAAAATATGACGTCACTAAGTATTTACATAATATAAATTTTATTATATTTTTATTATCTACGGATTATTTACAGAAAATTGAATGAATATTTAAATATTTTTATTTGTTTACACGCATTTTAACAACAGTAATTCTGCTATAGTAGAGAGCGTGTGAGAGAATAACTACATTATTTGCTGAATTTCAATATAGGAAATAACAACTAAAAATAGCAGCTAAACATTAAAATAATTTTAAAAAATTATTGCTAGAATGACTCAAAAAACAGCCTCATATTGACCGATCCAAGCTATTTTCCTCCATATAAATAATTCGTTTGGACCTAATCTAAAATCAAATCAGACATTTTAGGTTCAAATCTAGATCTTAAATAATTTAGAGCCCTTTAACTTGCAAACTTAAGGCTAAGTAGCCCTTGGGATATCGTTAATTGGGCTTATAATGCAGATGAATCGGGTATAAGCCCACTTTCATACATCAATCGAAGAGCAGATGGGTAGGCCTACCTGAGAAACCACTGAACCGTTATTTACGAGCTCTTTAAGTCATAAATTATCTTGACACGTTACGTCACATTCACTTTTCCGCTTTACTCTCTTTTTGAAAATGTCTTCCCTTATCCTCTGATTTAATAAGTAACTACATTTCTTATATCTAAACTCCGATTTTGTTCGTGAATTACACTAATTATACGCATTAATTATAGATCAAAGCAGAGAAAAAGAAGGCCAATTTTAAGTTAGGAAAGGAAAAAACAAATCATAAAAGACAGAATCCTTACATTTTTCATATGAATGCGGTCTGATCCAACTACTGGTGATAATTTTTCCTGTATGGGTAGCGTTACTTCATTCTGTGAAATAAAAAAATTAATTCTTGATTCTGCCTTAAAGGATTTGTTTATATTAATTTTCTTAATTAACATTATCTTAATTAAAGTTTTTAAATATATAAGTAGTCCTATCCTAATCACTTATGAGAGATGATATGCAACAAACACTTGGCCTAAAATGTAATTTTAAGATTCCACAATTAACTGAATTTTAATTCTGCTTAAATCAGAAAGTTAATTTATATATTAAGTTTTAAAATAATTATAATGTCTAGTTATAATTGTTTCAGTAAATTTAAATAATTCAAGTTTTTGGAGTCATTAAAACTCGATTTTAAATTAGATATTATTTAATTACACTTAATTCCAATATATATAAGTAAAAAAATTAAATTAGAATTAAGTTTTTGTGGCATCTCCTCAAATTTGCTGTTAAAAATCACTGAAAATCTGAGGAAAAGTCGCGAAAAGTCACTAAAAGTCTGAAAGAAAGCCTCAAAAATCACTGAAAATGTGAGCTAAAGCCGCAAAAACCACTGAAAAAGCCATAAAAAATCACGCAATTGACGAAAATTAAGGTGTTGGAATTTATAGGCCTACTGAATTCCGTTCAGAATTACTCATATTTGGCAAAATTATGATCTAAATGATCTTCGTAAATTCTTTTCTTTATCTTCTTACGTTATTTACTATTCTAGAAACTTAGCAAAACAGAGGAAAATACACCTAAAACCATAAATCATGAGGCCTATCTGCTGATATATCATCCAGTTTACTTTCAAACAACTCGAGCTCTTTGGTCAGTAAATAACACAATAAAATTTCACAAATAGAACGTTTATTATTATGTTATACTCGTTGTATTTTAAGTTAAGTAATTAGGCCACATGACAAATATTCGAAAATTATGTGACTAGAGATATGACATCCTTCAAATTATAATTAAGTTACGTTTAAAGTATCGAAGTAACCGGTTGGAATTTATGTCAAAACTTTAATTATTTACACAAAAACTAAAGTTTAGATTGGAATGTCGAACTCAAGGCCTTAACACCTGCACTCGGATGACAGTCAAATTTAACAAATAAATTAGTTTGAATCGATTTTTCTGCTTACCATACGTCTCTGGGGTCGCGACATGGGTCTGTTTATTCCATTCATTTTATTATAAAGGCCACAAGCATTGCATAAATAGTGTCCAGCATAATCTCTCCTCCATAAAGGCGTGGTGACGGATCCGCAGTTGACACATTCCCTGTCTTCTTGTATATAATAATCGGAATGATCTGTAAATAATTATAAAAGTTTAATTTTTAAATAATAAGCCCTTCTACATAAACATAAAGTTGTATTTAACTGAGACATTTAACATCCCGCATTAAAATTTGGAAAAAAAAAATTCAAACTTGACTTTCCCTCATTCTTATCAAACAGGTATTCACTATGTACCTACCTGATAACAACGGCAATAAATGTCTTTATTCACAATTCATTTTATTACAAGTTGTTGTTCGTGTAAAACACATCCTAGTATAAACCTACTTTGTGCATCTCCACCCCAGCCGCACATCTGCTAAATAATTCTAACAAACACCTACTTTCTCGCCAGCCTAAACACTAATTCGAGCATCTAACATCAATAAATATTAATAAATTATTAAATGAACCCACTACTCGGAAAATTTTAGCGGGCGCGCACACGTGAGAATTCCCCACAAATCACCCTTAAGTGTTTTAAATTTAAATTTAATAACCTAAATAAATTCCGTGTCGCTTAGAGAATATATAAGGAATTTTTCTATATAAAAATTTTTTATATAAAGTATCAGATTAATTTAATGAATAACGAGGCATAAACAGGATCTTGTATAAGGTCGAACCTAATTTGTTGAATGGTAAATGAAGCCGAACGTAAAAGTGCTATCAAGTCATCAAACTGATATAACAAGCTAAACAGACTTAAATATTCAACTATTAAGATATAAGTCTGACTCTTATCTTCCCCCTTCTTTGATTTTGGGCATTTGTTGCACACACTCCAATCGCGGAAGACTTTCCAGGACAATAAAGATTTTATACACTGATTTGTGCCCAAGAAAGGTCTCTATCTAGAGCAACTTCCCTATAATATCATATTATAGATGCATTTAGTTATCTAGAAGCTTAAAAAGTATGTTTAAGCTACTCTAGCATAAAACCCTTCAAGTGCAGGAGTGCGGATTTTGGAAGCGGAAAGGCACGCATTTCTATAATACTGGGCCATCCCCTTAAACAAATAGGTATAAATCTTAATGATAAATGGTCCTTTTGACTATATCTATAGTTTTTATCTTACCTGGACTTAGCCTTCTGCCCATGCTGTCTAAAGAGTAAGGTGGGGGATGCTGAATTGTCGACACTGTCGGACTGTCGTACAGGCTCCAGTTTGGTTGATCTTGTCGTAAATATGTAGATGTAAAGCTGGAGTATCCGTTGGTACGTGACAGTTCGTTAGGATCTACTGGGGAGGGCCCACCGTGTCCCACGTTCAGGTGAGGGCCCTGAGAGAGCGCCGATGTCGAGGTCATGCCGTATGACGCACTTACTTGATGATCCGAAGGATTAGTGGTCCAAACTCCGGAATTTACAGATTGAGCCGATGATGGGCTAACGTACGACATTGGTAAAACGGCCAGGGTGTTGGACGGTGGATATACCGTTGCCGTGCCCATCCCGGACGGCGGTGGTACCAAATTGGTGAGATGATCCACGTGATGGCCGTAATTAGGCACGGGGCTCAGGCTACCGTGTTTACCTGTCAATGCGAAGATGTCGTGGTGGCCATATCCGGGACTGTTTGCCATGCTGTGTTGTACAGGAGCCATGCTTGCATATGTGCTCACCATAGCCGGCGTGGTGGCGCTGTGGTAGAGATACTCCCTGTCTTCGACAGTCGGGACTGTTTCGACTGGCGTCAATGTCTTAAGATTTTGGGTGGAGCCTGACTGGCTTAAACTCTCCTGTAGTGGACTCCCTGAATACCTGGTAACTGCGACTGGGGCCGGACCTTGGGGTCCTGAAGGGCTTTCCGGGGGCGGAGAACTGTGTGGGGGTGTATGAGCCGGGGTGTGGTTGTTGGCCGTTTCTATCTCCCCCTCCGGAGTTGCTTCATCCGACCAACCTTGCTGATCCATAAGGGATGTTCCTGAAAGATAAAAACAAAAGATTGCACACGAAATGAAACAATTTCCATGATTTCGCAGTTCGGAAACGGGTGAGGAAGTATTGATTTATTTTTGGTTCCCCTACCCACGAAACACCCACTCAATTGACCTTTGACACTTTCGGGGTCACTCCTCAGTTAGTATGGATATTTTGTTCTAGATTATATAACGCTACTAACTGTTATAAATATTTTTTTTAATGAATAAAATTAAATTAATAACACTCGTTTAATTTTTTACACTGGTTTATCTAAATAACTACTCAAATAATCGATTAAATTATCATTAAATAGATTTAAAATTAAATTAAATTTTGCCTTTATAAGGTAAAACAAGTTAAAATGTAATTCAAATTCGAATTAATTTCGTTAAATCCGCATTGAAAAATTGGTAGGGGAGCGTATAAAATACACAAATATTTAACTTCTTTATCATTTTATTTAATTAATTTACTTAAAAATAGCGAGTTAGCATATTAATTTAAGTTCTAAAGACAAGCATCGTGATGTTAACTCATAAAATAGCCTTAAATAGCCTAGTTTTAAGGCATAACATTTGGCAGTTTTAAAAGTAAAATTTGAACAAACTGGTTTATGATTTTGTCAAAAAGAAAAAAAAAAAGGTAAGTTTGGAGTGAACTAGTTCTCGAATCAAGGTTGATATCAAATATGAGATCAAAATAAAATATATCTTTGCAGAAAATAAGAAAAATAAAGCTGATAAATTATGAGTTTTATGTGCGTGTATAGCATTCAGATTCCTTATTAAGTGGTAATGTTTGAAATGTTTACAGCTTAATTGTAATAATTCTTAAATATATTTTAAATTCTAATCTTGTTTATTTAATTTTTCATAACTAAATCAATTCTACATCTCAATTAAATGTAAAAGAAAATTCATTAAGTGTAGACGAATATAAACGCCCTTAATTAAGCTATTTTAAGATAAATATAACCTAGTATACATATATTTTAATTATTCTGATAACTTTATTTTGCTTTCAAAGTTTATTTTCTCCTAATTTATACAGGGTGTACCAGAATGACGTTTTAAAAATTTGGGGGATTGTAGAGGATGAAATTTTGAACGTTTTGATATAAGGAACCCATAGCCGGAAATGTGATATAAAGTTTCTATAGCACTTTCGGTATGCTGAATGAAACAGCAGAATACATTATTTATGACAAGTTTTATTGACAAAACAGTAGATTACAATCAAACTATACATCGAATCAGTGGCTGCACTACATTAGAGTAAATGTTTAATGTGACGATCACCAACTTCGTTACATAATGTGCAACGACGAACCATGTTTTGTCCGACTCTCTGTAAGATGCCACGCTCCCCTCTGATGGTATTAAATGCTGTAAAGATGCGCTCCTTAAGCTTATGAACTGTTCCTACAGGTGTTGCGTACACAAGGGACTTTACATAACCACAGAGGAAGAAGTCAAAAACAATAACATGACGTCAATGGACGGAAGGGTAGCTACCAAAGCGAAGAGCGGTCAAGCACTTCCTACCGCTGTAGAAACTTTAAATCACATTTCCGGCTATGGGTTCCTGATATCAAAACGTTCAAAATTTTATCCTCTACAATCCCCCAAATTTTTAAAACGTCATTCTGATACACCCTGTATAGTTTGTCTGATCCTTAAGATGCTGGAATGTCTACATCATGTGTTGGAAGGATGTCTCCTCCTAAAGTTACTAAGCTCTGCAGAGAAAATTTAGTTATATCTCTTAATATATTTATTAAATTATAATAATAATTTTAAAGACAAATTTAATCTAAATTGGAATGATGATTAAGTTTTAAAAATTTATCGAGTTTAAAAATCGCCTTTAAAATTATGTAGGGCCTAAAATGAAGTCATAATGGAGTATCGTAAATAATTTGAAATTATTTGTTCCTTTGTTCATAGTTTGAAATAAAAGGATTTATGTCAAACTACGTTGAAGAACCATCCTAGAATTCTTAGAAATAATTAACAAATGTAAGTAAGTGTAAGAATCCATTTAACACTAAGTAAACAACCCCTTGGATTCAGTCGTGCGGACATAATTCGATTATGCCTAAGCAGTTTAAACTCACTTACGCTCAAGATTCTAAGAGTTTACAGTAATTAACGTTTAAAATTCTAAATTAAAGTTAAACTGTACACTAATTAATGCTTAAAATTCTAAATCAAAATTAATTTCAAATGGTAAAAAATTACAAAAAAAGTAAAAAATTACAAAAAAGTATTAAAGTTTTCAGTTCTATTATTAAAAAATATATATATTTTTTAATTTTTATATTATTTAATTAGATTATTTTTTTGGTTTTTAAACAAGATACATAAATTACTCTTCAGTAATTTATGTATCTTGTTTATGTAACTAAGTATTTATCTCATTGTATCAGGAGTAATCACTTTAAAATAAATTTTATAATAATAATGTAAAATGACTTAGAAAAAATTAATTTTTAATTTAAAATGTTTAAAATTTTTGATACTTTGTTGATATAGGCCTAAACATATTACATGATAAAGGATTGTCAGTTAATTTACTTAAGATTTAATTCGCTTTAAACCTTAATTTACATTAAAATAATTTACTTAAAATTTTACAGTTTTAACATTTTAGAGACAAATATTCATGTTTTACTACATTAATATAATGTTATATCATTGAAAACTAATTTATAAAATTTACTAATTAGACTATAAAATATTATTTTTTAAAATTATATTTATGTATAAATTCTAAACATTTTAGCAGAAAAATGTTGCATATATTTTTTAAATATATACAAACCTGTGAAGAACGGCCACTGACGGAGACATTAAAAAATTGTCCATATTTTGTACGCATTTTTGTTTAACATTTTTGAAAAAATGGCCGCCTTTTAGAGGCGTTTGTATTGGGAGATTTCACTGTATTTATTAGTTTCTAATTATTCTATAAATTAATATCTTAAAAATACGCGCTTTTACTGTATATACGTTTCCACGCCTTAGAACCAGGACCAATTAAAATGTCTCTTTTAAGCTTAAAATATCCTAAAGATTTTAAAAATTTTTAAATAAATAAATAAATTATAAACTAGTTTTATGTAAAGTAATTTATAAATTAATTAATTAAATTATAGAAAATTATCATATTTATAATAAATCTTACTCAGCCACTGTATTACTGTATCCAGTGTCTCCAGACACATCTTCAAAGTTAGCTGTAGTAACGAAATCAAACGATTTTACGGGCTATATGACAATTGACAATTTACTCCTGTATAATTTTACTGTACTCTGTATAAAATACTCCTGTATAATTTAAATATAAGGATGATGCTATACGGCTGGTTGGATGGTTTGGGTAGAATAGAGCACCTGGACACGTTGGCGATGTACCAAAGGACGTCTAACGGTCGGACTACAGAAAACTTGGCCCTATTTATGTGTTTTGCACGTGAAAGAAATTTGGAAACCCTACTTTGCGGTACGAACTCGCAACCACTACTTTTTTTGTGGTCTCATTCATCCTGCCATTGGTGGGCTGCTAATTAGTTAAATTACTGCACTTTGGAGTGGCATTTCAGGAAAACGTTATTATAGATGCCTACCTAAATACAGGAAGTTCAGGTGGAAATAACGAGAAGTAAAGAAAAATTCTCAGAGTTTAAAGCTTACAGCAAGTATTTTTGTTAAATAATTGAATTAATGGGTAAATAATATATTATAAGTGGTAATTACCAATAACAATTATCGTGAAACAAAGAGAAGTGTTTTTTTTTTTGTAATAATTAGCCACACTATTTTAGTGTTTATAATTTAATATTAAATGTAAACAGTTTAACTATAAGTAATCATCAAAAGAGAATAATTTATAAATTGTAATTTTTACGTATTGTACAGTACTTAAATTTTTATAGTAAAACCGAAGAGGGCCAAACCAGTAATTTTTGCCGAAATGCATATTGTAAAAAGAAGTATGTTATTGAATAAAATATCTTTCTATAATTTTTTAATCTACTAACAGACTTTTTGTTATTGCTATTCTCACAGGAAATGGTAACAACAAAAGGGCAATTCCCAAAGGATAACGCGTGATCCAGCCAGAAAGGGAAATTGCCTGGGGACCGCGCCAACTTATATAAGAAAACATTAGGAAAAATGTCTGTAGTCAACATTGTACAGTACTACATGGGGCCCCTAATTCAAATTCGCCTGACTCCCATGAAGCTATAACGCGCGCCACTGTAACTCAACAGGATATTTAAAATATAAAAAATATTTACAGTTTTCTTCCTTGAAAATTGCTTTTTGGGGTTGACAATACTCAACCTTATAGACAATTCTTTCTATTGTTTTGTAAGTCAATAACATTACGAAGTCAGGATATTTTAGGAAAATGGCATAAATGCATTCGAATTTTAAAGTATTGTTGAAACGTAGTTTAAATAACTAATAAATATTTGTTTACTTTATTAAAATCGATAAAATTTCGGCACAGAATTGCTTAGAACTTACTGAGTAAACTGGAAGAAGGGGGTTGTACAGTTTTAAAGCAACTTTTAACGCCCCTCCCTGTTGTGTACAATGATGTAAAGTACATTTGACAGATTCCTTCCCCTTTAATTACGTGTGTAACAGTTCATGGACCCCTAGGTAGTTTATTCACATGATTAAGAAATAGGCTTATAAGAAATTCGTATTCTACTAACACTAATAAAAACTCCCTCCCCCATCGGGTGTGTACTTTTCCTAACTTCTTAAACTGTAGGCCTACACATTTAATGGACGACTCACTACGAAAAATCAACATTTTATGCCTAAATAAACTAATAAATTTGATAAATCTGTGTTCAATAAATTGAAAAATTAATATTTTATTGTGTCTAAAACATTAAAACTAAACTTTTATATAAATTAGGGATTTAAAGCGAATTAAATCACACAAATATTACTGAAAATCCCTATAAAATTTGTACAGTACATCCTGTAGAATAAGCTCCAACAATTAAAATATAAATATTTTTAAAAATTTGGGGTATAAAATAACAACATTCATTTTTAAAGCATTATTCCTGTCATCTAAACGGAATTACAACATTAAAAAAAAAGTTGCATTTTGCATATAAATTCCTTCACATTAGTTAATGAATCTTACTAAATATTACAAAAATCAAGTTAAAAAAAATATAAAAATTTATTAGTAAAAGTGATTTATATCATTTAAAAGTGTTCAAATTAATTCTAAACATACAAAGATTTAAACTTTTTTAATTTTAAAGATTATCCAGTGGGATAATTTGGTTCGCAAGCCATCAAGTACAATTTATTCGTTCGCGATATAGTGCTACAATGGTCTTTATTTATAAGAATTTTTTTATATCCTAAATGCATTAAATCGAGGTTTCGTATCACTAATGACCCCCTAAAGATGAATCGGTTTATCAGGGGAGTAGCTAAATTACTGTCATTTGAGTGGCGGTAGATGAATTAATTTTTATTAAATAGCTTATATATTATTACTTTCTTTTAAAATTTTGTTAAAATAAAACACGCAATTTTTTAATTTGTTGTTGTTATTTTGTATCGGTGTAGAAAGGGTTGACTAGCAGAAAAGGTTGAAATCCCCCCTTTAAACTATTCGATAAATAAGGAAAATAATTTTTAAAAATATTTTTATAGAATTTCTGAGATAATTTTAAGCGAATTTAGTTTCAGTAAAACCAAAAAATTCTTTAAAAATCATTAAAAATATTAAAAATTATAGTATTGATTATAAATACTAACGCAATTAATTACCAAAAAGCCTTTAATTTAATCAAAATAATAATAATTTGTAGGTACAGTACGTTCTATTCCACAATTTATATATAGGCTATATTGAAGCTCTCAAAATACAATGTAGTTTTTTGTAATGTCTGTATGTAATGTCTGATTGTAAATTTATAAATTAACTTACTTGTTAGTGACGAAGTATTTATCTTTTTAAAAGAAAATTTTAAAACATTTTATAAAATTTTGAAAAATTCCATTATAATTATATCATAATAAATGTAAACAATTATTAATAAAAGAGTAAATACGTGTACATAAAGTAAATACATGATGAAATATACATTTTTCAGTAAAATTAATTTTTAATGTTATTAAATTCAATAAATTTAAGGTTTATAAAATCTAAACATTTTTTACATAGGGCAATTCAAAAGTCTCCATTAAAAAACACACGATTTTTATGCCGACTTGTTATGCGTACAGTACGTACAGTACACATAACATTTGATGATCCGAAGNTGCCTCACAGAGAGGAAAAATTTGTAAAAACGCATTATAGAGTTGCGTCACACAAGCGACCGCCATGAGGAGAGGCGTACCACTCAAACTGAAGTCGGCCATCTTGCACACGAAAGTCCATAGACACTTCGATAGTTCTTACCTTATAATTCAATTATCTTTATTAAACTTGATAAGTAATCAAGTGGACAGAAGATAAAACGAAAAGATGCCTAAAATCACAATTCGATGTAAAATCTACTCATTTAAAACTAAGATATATAACCTAACAACCGCAGATTTTAGATAATCCAGCAAATATTGAGACTCAGATAAGATGAATTGTCCAGAGATATCAAGAGCCTGATTAAAATTTCGAATCGGACACTACGGTCCTAAAGGAGGAGGTGGCCACGCAGTGAAACTAAGGTAATTATTACCCATATTGTATTGTAATCTTTATGGTTAAAGTATACGAGCGGAGACTTACCGATCGTTTTCGTAGTTCTACACGGTTGTTCCTTATGGACAAAGAGAATGGAACATTGGCTTCAAAACTTTATAATGACGTCTTATACTTTACTCATTGTTTCCTAGTCTTCGATTTGGCGTTGTTGACTTTTAGACGACGAAATGTATTTTCATTGGTTCAGCCTTGAATTTTACAAATACGCTGAGCTATCTGCTGAAAGATGGACTATGATCTGAAGCTGTTTGCGACCACCTTTTCACATGGCAACTGCTGATAAGGACACTGTTTCAACCAGGTTGTTGTTAGGTTATGCAGAGGTAGTACATAGAAACAATTTTTCAAAAATATATCCTCCCTTATTTGGAAAAGAATCTCTTTCCAACATCCGATTCCTCCTGAAGTCCCGCTCATTGCAACGTCTCTTCTGATCAAAATCAAGATAGATTCCTCGTTTTAAATTAAACAGATTTCGAGATTAGAAGATAATCTTATTAAATCTCAAATTAGATTTATTTATGTTTATCATATTACGGTACTTTACTGTATCTGGAAAGATAGCAATTTTGAGATTTTATAAAATAAGCCCTATCTACTTTCTGATAAGTTCATCATCCTGCAGGAATAGTGTCCCGTTTGCATTTAATCATATAACACTGCTAGAAATCTCTATGTAAACAGGTTGGGATCATAAATTGTTCAAATGCAGAAACGGATAAGAGAGTAGTTTTCTCCTTTTCTAACGGAAAAATATGGGAAGGGCATTATTCAGATATTTAAAACACTAACGCAGCTAGATGTAAACAGTGTGTGAGCATGGTTTATCAGATTAATTAACTCGTTTCGAATGGGTCTAATTACTTATTTTTCACAGCTAAAGGTTTAAGAAATTACTGCTTTGTGTACATTTTAATTATCTGTAGTTATACATATGGCTCATTCCAGCTGAGATGGATATGTCTACGCAAATGTCTCGATACAGCCACAGCGAGTAAATGCACAGCTGCTCATGACTATCATCTGTTGTTTTCCTCCATAAACTCAACAATATGTCGTTACAAAGGTCATGTCAATTTGGAACCAAGGATTTATGCATAAACAAGTCAAATTTAACGTAAGGCATTTAAATTTCTTACACTTAAGTTTAAGTTCCAATCGATTTTTACATTTTTTCTTTCGCTTTTGCGTCTTGTTAATATAATTTTTTTTTAAGTTATCGCATTTTGCTAGATTTCGACACAATAACCATTTATCAAGCCGTGTGCGACATAATTCACGCCTCTCGTTGCCTAATGGTTAATGAATGCAGACCGTAATTAAACTAGACATAAGTGAGCATAAATATGAGTAAGACCTATTCAGAACCATGCAGATAAAATTATATAAATTAAATTGGGGATTATATATGTATTTATTTAATTTATATTACTGTTAAATCTCACATAAAACATGCGAACATGCATTAAAAATTTATGACTTTGTATGTAAATTACACATAATTGTGAACTCTTACTTAAAAGAAACAATGGCATTAACAATGCTAATTCTAAATTATAATAGAAGAAATGACAATACTTCACATCTCAAAAGCAGAAATTGTACTGAATCCTGTATATTCGGCAATATATTTAATTTTATAATATTTTTTCTGGTATAAATTATAGAAGTTTAATGTTAAAAAATACACTTAGTCTATGTTGACATTCATATTTACATTCCCATAATTTTGTGTTTTTGCTGCGAGGAATGATTCATACTTTAATAACTTACAAGTTAATGTTATTTATTATGGTTAAACACATGTCTAGAGAGGTCTGCCTTATATCTGACTATTTTAATGTTCACTAATTCTTTCTCTGTATTAAATTTGTCACTAATATACCAATAGAGGATATTTTTCAAAGCTCCTTTCCTATAGATTTAGTGTTTAAAATGATTTACTAAATTGATTTGTATTACGTTTAGGTGGGGAAAATGGCTAAATATTCTGAAAATATTAATAAATTATTCTAACTGATAATTGTTTTTATTGATTAAAAGAATAAATAAAGAAAATTTGCTTGTGTAAACATGCGATAATCAATATTTCTCCATTTTAAAAATTGGACAAAGCAGATAAACTGATAAGATTCGGTTTATGAACAGATATAAAGATTAAAAATTATAAATTTTCATGTTAAGATACGCTTTATTTAATATTATGATTTAGAATGTAAGTGGATACGTAAGTGAATGAACATATTCAGTCCAGGATCAGGTGAGAGAATGTATATTTTAAGTTACTACTTCCATTCCGTGTGCAAAAAGTAGGAATTTCTTTGTCATTTAACAAAATATATAACTCCCTAAACAATCGAATTATTTAGTTTATGTAAGAATTAAACCGTTGAAATTTGAACTCAAAGAAATATAGTATTTTTAAGATAAATATTTATCCTTTATCAATTAGTTTATTTATGACAGGTGTATCAATACTTAATCCTTCGCTAATACATCCGAAAGAATTTACCATTTTAAACGTATTTCATTCGAATTAATCCATTCATTTCCGTTATAAAACTGCAAAAAAGCATATTAAATTTGCAATTTTTAATGTAACAAGCTTTAAAAAATTTTAACGCTGGTATTTTTTTTTAATTTTATTTTTAACTTATCATTAAACAAACACCGTCACAGAAGAAACAGGTGAGTTTTAACGGGGCCTATCTGCGTCATAGATAATTCATTGTTTGTCATGACGTCATAGTTTTTGACAAATTTACAAAAATAGAACACCAGTCGAGAGACCAAAATTCCGTTATTGTTAGGGCATCTTTGTTTCGCTTCTCATAGAACCCGTGTAAAAGCATTTGATCCGAGACAAAGTTCGTCCTTGGACAATTCTACTTATCACAAACGGCAAATAGATAAATATTTGAAACGAAGAATTAACAGAACAATAAAATTTAATAATGGAAATATTCTTTCCTATAAATTGTTAGAGAAGAAGAGAGACAATACGAAGCGACATCAATTGATGCCATCATTAAAATTAACAATCTTTTTTTTCTTTTTATAAATTATCTCGTTTAGTTTCGTTAAATAGCTTTGTTTTATTAACAATTACTTGTGACAGTGATTCATTTAATTAATTAATTTACATTCGTTTTATTACGACAGAAAAAAAAAAAATAAGTTAACGAGTATCGAGCCATACAATTGGATACACTTCGCGATTGGTGAATCGCGTTAGCCAATCAGCTTCGTCATTCTATGCACTGTGTATAATTTTGTTACAATCCTATCTAGCTGGCTAGCGTTGCGTTTATAATTAATTTTGCTTATCTCCCACGATAGCATCTTAAGCTATGATATGAAAATTGTTCAATTTTGCTGACCTCTAAACTATTTTAAGCGAAAATACTTGAATTAAATTGAAAAAAAACAAAATTATAAAATCTGCTTGTAAAGCTGAGCTAATGTTAGAATTGAGTAAATTATAATAATTTAAATGTTTTAAGTTCGAATTTTATAAACGAATAAACTTATTTTTAAGTGTTTCTTATTAAAAATTCATTTTTATTGCGTTAAAATCAGAGCCGGATTTAGAATTGTAGCCCTAAGTTGGCAACATACAAGAGGCTCTTCCTCCACCTCCCACCGAATAATAATAGGCAATATGTATAAACTGTTTTCGTGAATAGAACGAGGCCCCTCTTAAAGTGAGGCCCTAAGATATAGCTTGTTTATCTTACACGTAAATCCGGCTCTGATTTAAAATTGGCAATTTTTTTTTCATGAATTGTAAAAGAAATTTAATTTATTTTTAATAATTAATCAACCGAGAAATTTATAAAATTTATCAAAATTTAATTTAAAAGAATATTTTTTTTCTTCTAAATTTTGATTAAAGTAGGGTCTCTAATTGAATTAAAATTAATTATATTTTTGTTAAAATCTAAAAGATTTCTTTTTACTAAAACAATAAATAGAGTCTGAGTACTTCAATTTATAAAGTTCATTTGTCTATCTTACACGCTACTGCAGATAATGGCAGGAATATCAACATCAGTATGTTTGCCTGAAGGTTACAGAGAAAACTTTATACAAAATGGGAATATTATTAATAAAAACCACTTTTTTCTCGAATAACTACCTGCCAATTGCGTAGTCTTATATTATTTATTTATTACTGTTTATACAGTCGAGTAAAGTGTGGCGTTGTCTGACAGAAAACAGATGCCCCATAAGACTCCCGCTTCCATTAGCTACCAAATGAGGGCCATATATCGTGCTGCAGCCAGGGCGTTGGATGGCGCCTGTCCCTTCCATTAGATCTGTGCCAAGATCGGACTGGTTCCTTCTATAGACGTATATATATATAGCCTATCTGCTTGACTTTCTGTTAGATTTTTGGCATTTTCCCCCTCCTTCTTCCTCCCCGTCAATGCGGATGTGTCGATACAATTAAATATTCGTAAAAAATTATAACCTAATTAGAAAATGTTTAAGTAAAACAGGCTATAAAGCTTGAGATTTATATCTCTCATCTCATCTACCAGTAGACACGCAACTATTTAGTTTTTAATGGCGACTGTTTACTGGTTTTTGATATTAATCAAGTTTGTAACTAATAAATTAACTTGTTTATACTAAGATAATGAGCCTGTTTTTACAGAAATTAATCCCCCCTTTTTTAGATGAGACGTGAAAAGTTAAGCTGAGTAACATTTCATAACATAAAAAAAGTATAATTATACTTTCGCAGCATCACTTTAAATTATTTTTTTCTTAATTATTTTACTTTATAAGCGCTTTCTCTATAGTAAATTCGTATAATTTGCTCCCTCAGATGATCGATTTCGGTTGCAAATTATCGAGTAATTACAAGATATTTGGAGGTTTATATACTCGGATGAGTAAATATAATAAATTTATCAAATGTAACATGAAGACCAAAAATACTTTCGCTTAATTCCGTATGGGATAATTTATCTGGAGCTGTAAAATCAACAGAAAAAGCAGAAAAAATAGTTTAATAGTGACGTATGTGAATTTCATAGAATGAGGTAGAGAGGGGGGAAGGCAAGAAAAAAAAAGAGGAAAGAAGCAGATGGTGGCAAGTAAAGTCAATCCCCGTAGAAGTTTTGAAGTGGTCCATTTTTGCAACATTTTATCTCAGCTGGAAGGATGGCTTTCTATCTAATCTTGGCTCCCGCCTTACACAGCAATCTGGATAATGCTCCTCCTTTACTTCTCTATATACCTTTTCTTTTTTGTTTTCGTCTGCTTTCAGCTTCATCTTTAACGAATTGGACAGGTGTCAAGATGGATGTAATTACCTTAGATAAATTACTTTTCTAAATTCAGAATATATTACTGACTAATGCTTTTTTTGATATTAGTTTCTGCACGATTTGAGATAGCACTAATAGTCTATTTGACCCATTTACTAACTCCATAATTCTTTGACGTAGTTAAATTTAAATTTAATTTAGTCTTTTAGCAATAATTTTTTATTTAAATGTTAGATAAGTCCGGTAAAGAATAGGTTTTTATAATGTAATTGCTTAGAATATTTATCTTAATAGGAGTTTTGAATATTCTCCTCCCAGTTTTGAATGGATTTTATTTTAAAAAAGTTCAATTTTCTAGACGTAACCTCCGCTTCTACTTATTAAAATTCTGTAAAGTTAACACGCGTGATTGATACAGTCGAACCTCTCAACAACGGCCACTGACGGAAACATAAAAAATGGTCTTCGTTTAGAGGTCCATTCTTGGAAGTTCGACTGTATATTAATTTGTGTAGACGTATACATACGTGATAAGATAATTAGACTTTATAAACTTAAAAACAAATGAATTTAACAGCTTTAATTTAAAAATATAATTTATTTTTTCTATATTGTTCTGTTATAATATATTGACAGATCCTATATCTGCACTTCAAAGAGCAAATAAAGGTAGTTTTCAAGTCTATCATTGTTCTCCCGTGTGTAGACTCAAGGCCTTCCAATAAATCATCAAATAAGAATAATAATAAGCTTATAATTTATAAATATTTTATTAATTATTCTAGATAAGGAATTTTACTCGTTTCTGCATAGGCCTACGAGGAAAATTGCACAAAATAATTATTTAAAATTTTTCTATAAGTTACTGTTTATTTATTCTAAACTATTTTCTTTTTTAAATATGTTATAGTTAAACCTCTAAACCACGGTTCTGACGGGAACATAGAAAATTGACCGTTGTTAGGAGGTTATTTCAACAGAAGCGTCCCTAAATATTGCCATCGTTTAGAGGTTTCCGTGGTTGAGAGGTTATTTCAAAAGAAACGTTCCTGTAAACGACCTCTAAACGGGCGTTATTGGGAGATTCGACTGTATTAAAAGCTTTCAATTATGAACTTATGCAAGTCTGCCCTTGAGGCTTGTAACAAAACAATGTATACGATCTTTATACTTTCTTTGGGAGTAAAAACGTGCATGAATATTGTTTAAATGTATCTGATTTATAAAACTGATAATTTTGTAACTAGTTTTAAAAACAGTAATTTAAATTCTCAGTAAGCTAACACATTGGAGCAACTTCAAGGTTAAGTCTATTATTAATCGAAGTGCAAAATTTATTATAGGAAATAACCATTTTAAGCAAAATAAGAGTAAAAAATAAGCATTTATAAAGCAAAAAATCATATAAATAATCTCATTAACTATAATATTTTAATGTGTTTTAATTATATTTCAAATTAATTTTTTTGCTGGAAGATTTAAATTTAATTCATACAATATAAATTTAATAAAAATTTTTATTATATGAATTAATTTTATTAAAATAATTTAAATTAAATGATAAATAATAGATTTTTAAAAACTTTTTCTTGTGGTTCATTAACTTGTATGGCCTCCACTCATTAAATACACTGACATCTGGCGATGGAAGAAATAACTATAATTAGAAATTTGGTTTCATTTCTTGTTTTGGACGAATTCGAATAATATTTTGCGAATTATAAAATTTAATTTTAATTATTTTAAGCTTAAAAAACCAATTTTAATTTCTATAATTCGAACTAAAGTAAGGTCTACAAGAATTAAAGTGTGTAAGGTTTAAGATAAGGCTCTAAGGTTTAGTTGTTGAGTTTACTAAACTTTTTAATATAAAACTTTAACAAAATTATTTAAACTTTATTCATTTTAAAGTATATTAAATGGTGCAGTTTTTAAGAAAAGAGAGGAGGTGAAAATCCTTATTTTTAAGGTAAAACTCCTTATAACTTTAAGGACACCTTACAAAAGAGGAAAAAAATTTTAATAATTCTTTGAAAACATAAAATACAAGAACATAAAAAAATGGCCATTGTTGGGAAGTTATTCAAAAGAAACGCCCCTGAAAATAAAGCCACTGGTTAGAGGTGGCCGTCATTTAGAGGTTATTTCCTGAAAAATGGCCGCCATGTTGAGAGCCGTTGGCCGTTGTTTGGAGGTTATTTTGTGTGCACTTCAAAAGGAAACGTTCCTAAAAATGGGCGCAGTTTAGAGGTGGCCTTTATTGGAGATTCGCCTGTATCTACTGTATCTAGTTTACCTTTTAAGGTTTATAATATATAACAATAGATGTTAATTTTAAAGAGTATTGTAAGTGAAACTAATTAAAAAAATAAAAAACTATATACAAATTTTCAGAATTTATATCTTTATAATCTCCCGGAATTTCATCAGAAAGATTCGTAATTATTACAACTTACAAAAAAAAAAAAAATTGTGCACCCGACAGGGAACTAATTGAACAAATAATATATTCCCTGAGGAGAACATTATATGGTACCGAACACATCATTTTTGGCACTTTGTTATACATAACTTGAGTATTTTCCTTCACGAAACGATTCCATATACAACAAATGCTGGTATATATATAACACGGTATAGCATGGGGTGCTTGGTTCTAACCAAGTTGGGTTGTGAATGGAGTGAAAGACCAACTGCTCGGCAGCACACAGACTAGATGATGAGGTCTTAAATGGATGTTCAGGAACTCATGATTGTATGAGGTCGTACGGATGATTCGAGTGACTGCAACGAGGGACTTGATGTGGATTGTGGTTGATACAGGCTCGGAGACTTGACAGAAATAGTGGAGTAAGGAACTGGCAGTGGGGAGTAATTGTCGGCAGTTACTGCTTGAGGTGATCTTTGGCTCCCTGTGGTGATGAGTGCTGGGCTGATCGACTGTCCGCTACAAACTGCCGTTGGTGACGGCTGGTAGAAGGCGAAAGAGCCTGTACTTAGTGCCAAGGTGGTGGCATCTTTGCCTGATGAGCCATAAGAAGCTGTAGAAATATTAAAAATATATTAGAATTTTATTTCATTAAGCTGTTATATGTGACATATAAACCGATTTACTCGTAAAAATAAGCGCTATACAAAGAAAAATAAAGGATTTTTATACATTATAGAGTGAATTTTTTTTACTCTTCCATGTCCTATGGAACATTTACAAGAATTCAAGTGTATAGGCCTAAACTCAATTAGTTATACACAAGTGTTTGATTATAAACTTGGCCTATAATTGATTAAGATTTAACAATATTTGAAGGAACTATTGGCCTATAGGCTATTTTAATTTTTAATTATAGATGTACTGTACGTATTGATAGAGAACTTTTGAAAGGCTCAAGATTAAAAATTTCGTGTTGATTCTGGCATAATTATAAGCTTAATTTGATAATAACCGGGAACAAGTTAAAGTTTTGTTTTGTAAGCTGATACTGACGTTACTTAAATTTATAGCAGGGATATTATGGTGGCGTTAGGACGTGTTTAACATTTTCCAAGCCAGCTATGCAGCAGCGTGTAGGCCTCATATTTTGTTTGAAGATTTAGAAGACTTACCCGATGTCTCTAATTTAGGAACAGGAGGAGATGAAACACTAACATTGTTATCGGAGCTCTTTACACCATTTTTTGATTTTCGCTTTCTAGTTTGAATGCTGTCTTTCTTCATAGCGAGGGGACGATTCACCTAAGGGAACAAATAATAATATTTTCGATTTGTGGAAAATATCTTTGCTGTGATTCAGACTTTAAACATATGTTAAACTTAGTTTTAGCTAACAAATTATGACTCAAACCGAACAGGACACGTCCGTGTTGAGTCATCCATTCCATTATTCGATGAGTTTTGAGCTACTTACCCCATGTAATTTAAAGTAAAGACCACAGGCATTGCATACAGATTCCCCATGACTGTTCCTTCTCCACAATGAGGTTGTAGTGGTATGGCAATTAGAACAGGATAATCCAACCCTTCTAGAAGCAGACTGGAAAGAAAAATAAAGGGTTTACATTTTATAAGTGTTTCTTCTTGCTCTTTTTTTTGTTACAAGAATCCATTTTCCCACCGATAATTCAAACAGAAGCAAACCTTCTATAAACAGATGTTTTACAGACTAAACATAGTCGGTGGTCGTAAACTATATAAGAAAATAAATTCATTTACAGTTTTATTTAGTTATGTTAGGGGTCATATCTAGTTACGCGGTTACTATAATTATAAAATGAATCCCTCTACTCACCAATCTTCTTTGATTCTTGACCAAAGGACGGTTCATGCCGTTCATCTTGTGGTAGAGACCACATGCGTTGCACAGATAGTGACCTGTGCCATCCCTCCTCCACAAAGGGGTAGATACGGCCCCGCAATTAACGCATTCTCGACCTTCTTGTGCCGAAAACAAATCGTCATCTGTAAAAAATTATTTATAAACAGGTGGTAGTGAGTAGAAATAACGCAGACGCTACTGACTTACATCAGAATGGAGCCGTGTCACGTGGTGTGGCGCCATATAGTTTTTGAATAGGCTCGAAGAAACCTTATACCCCGTGTAAAGCAGTGATGGTTCCTTACTAACCAGTATAGAATGTATAGGAGGTGACCACACTTACTAGTCAGAGAGTGAATTCACCTTCTATCAGGGTCAATAGGGGGTGAGAAGAGTGGGAGGAATTCCGAAAAAAAGCACCGAATGCCGGATAAATTTATATCTTTTCTGACCCTCGCTATTAATATGGTCTTTCAGGCATAACGACCCTACAGCTGCCTGTTTTATATCAAAGAATTTTAAAGGATAGAAAGTAAATTTTTCTCTCTCCGTACGGCAATACGGAGTAGTAATAAAAATCTGAGTCTAGATTTCTTTCCACGCCATCTTAGACCGTCAGTGGCATGTAAACACGTTCGGTTGTGCAATACAGTTAGTCTGTCAACAGGAGCAGGAATGGCGTCTTAGGATCTGTCTCGTTATAGGATAGCCTTAGTCTGGAATTCATTGAATTCCACTTATTAGTCCCACTTAGTAACACATCCAAGCATTATTATTAAAGAATAAATTGCGAAATATGCTCCTCTTTTTTTTCTTTACTTTGTTTTTTAAGGTGTTGAAACTTTATTTAGTTTCGACACAACATTTATTTCACTGTTTATACTCTTTCAGGGTAGAAGTTTGACCTAATTCACCCTATGTATAAGAAGAGTATGTTGATAGAAAACTTCGTAGAAGACTTTTATGAAATAATAACATTAATAACTCTTTCTAAAAATAATTTTTATTAATTTTTCTCCTAGGATCTGCTTCGTAGTTTTTGATCTACAAGCTAGCTTGTGCAGGGTGGTTGGCTAAGGATTTCCTGCTTTACTTGATAAGAATTGAGCGGAAAATTTTCATGTAGTGGTAAAAGACGTTGGCGGGAAACTTAGACGAAAATATAGACGATATTATTTACCATTTTTATATTAAAAATTTTATTAATTAATTGAATAAAGAGCGCGTGGTTTCTCTTTAGCATAAAAGATCATTTTGTTAGCATAAAAATTAACTTTTTTCTTATTAACAACCACTGATATTTATAGAATTTGAGCTTCTTTACATCTTGCAACTAAGCCTGTTGATATTGCAGTCTTTATATAACTTAACTAGCTCATTGATATTATTATAAACACTGAAATTTATCCCATTAGAAACTAAGGCTAAAGACCTTATTATTTTTTTTTTAAAGAAAATTAGATAATAATTAAATAAAACTCGGACAAATATCAGCTGTTATGTAGCAGTGAAGAGACAACACACACACACCATACTGAACCTTTTTTTTATATCAATTTTTCTTATTTTTTTCCCTCCCTTCTTTTAGGTGACAAGCAACGAAATGTGTCGACTTTGACGCTTGACATACTTTCTTTGACTTTCTAACCACGGATACGGCCACGTGACTTAGAAGTAACACGATATTTTTGGCTTTTTTACTACATTTTTTCCCTCCTAAACAGAGAATAATTAATTCATCATACGTCACATTTCGTACTTGTCACGGAATAAGGATAATTAATCGAGTTTTTTATTAAATTTTTTAAGTTAATTAAGAAAAACTCACCCATTATAGTCCGTGAATTGTATGAAGAAGAGACCCCCTGCACGCCGTAGTGTACAGTGGGATTTGAATGCACGGTCGAGTTGGCGGCATCGTAAGACGACCAAGGTTCCGGGTTCAAGTACGGAGAATAGTGGCCTATACCGTTTGTTCTCTGTAGAACCTGGTTAGAAGAGGTTAGAACCTGCTGATGACTAGAAAATGCGTGTATCCTCTGACCTATGGATGGTAGAGGTTTTGGACAATAATCCTCCGCTGCCGGGTTCCACACATTCTGTATGTGTGATGATGTTGGATTTAGCTCCTGATTATTGCTACTGTTACCTAAATATTGAAACATCTTCCCTGCTGCGGACGTTGTTGTCGAGATAAATTCAGTAGAAGGTACTTGGAGGTGATGATAAGTGGGTATAGCCACCGGTTGTGTATCCAATGGAAACACATCTCTATTAGTTGGAGACGGTGACATGTAACTTGTAGCAAGTTGCACGTTGGGTGATCGAAGATGAGCACTGTAATTATCGTGTCCGGACACTATATGCGGGGTTTCGTTCGAATAATCCGGGGGCCTGTAACCTGGAGAATATGACGTACTCTCAGGTGATGCAGTTTTGATGTGGGGGTGCAGAATATCCGATTCTTTAACGTCATTATCCAAGTGTTCCATAGAGTGATCTTCCTTCTCAGCTTCTGTGCTCGAAGGTGACACGCTTGGCGATTTTTCTAGCCAACTGTTAGGCTTTCTGTCCTCCATTGTTCGATTTGCGATACAAAAACTGAAAGAGATATTATCGATGATTGTGAAATCTTATTGACACAGCCACCTTTCAGTTAGAGCTCAACGATAAGCTATCGGGCAATTTTCTCAAATACTCAAATACTTCTATACTAAAACACTACTAAGAAGATGCTAATTTGCACGGTTTCAAGCTCAAAAATAAGCGAGAGCTTTGCAAAATTTGCTAATTTTCCGCATCAGCTGTGTCCATATTTTTTTTTTTTTTTGGAAGGAATAATCCTCGATTATTTAAATAATTTTTCTTTAATATTCTGCATCGCATCACTTGCTAACTTTTGTAATATTTATAAGCAAATTTTATGCCGTAATTTTTCTTTCAATTTATCAAATTAGAAAAGTTAATCATGAAGATGCACTAGACATTAGCGATATAACTGCAGCCTAATCTTTGTACTGTGCCGAATTATCGTTCTCACGTCAAAGGAAGATAATTTTGTTACCATCAAGGTTAGGGATAACATTGAAAAGATAAAGAAGAAAATAAAGGGTTTGTATCATCACTTTGGACTTTATTGTTGTGTGATGGAAGTTTTAATTATTAATATAAAAGTTTAGGCCGTCGCAGTTTCGCTATAACAGGGAAATTAAGAAACAATTTTCTAATTAATTTCGCTAGCGGAATCAAATTAATTTGTTTTAAAATTTCTTTATTGTGTTCTTAATGTGATAAAATCTTTAATTAATATTTTGCATATAAAAATATTATTGAAATGCTAATTTATAAGCCGTAAGCTTGTACAGTTAACTTGTACAGAGCAAACTTTGTTCCAAGATGCGACTTTAATTAATATCTTCGTAAAAGTATTCATTGTAAGAAGGAATTCATATCGAAATTTACTGAATTCATTGTTTGTTAAGAAATTTATTAAATATTTATT